>NC_092877.1:9293195-9553195 GCF_028372415.1 Notamacropus eugenii
TAGACCTGCAAGACAGTAAGATCTTAGTACAAATACAGTCTTAGACTTACCAGGTGAGAGCAAATAATGCAACGTCTGTTTGCCTCAGTTTCCTCATCTCAGAAATAAAAATAATAATAGCACCAACCTCCTAGACTTGCCATTAAGATCAACGGAGATGATATTTATATTTATAAAGCACTTTCAAAACCTTAAGGTGGCATAAAAATCCAGCATCGCTGCTGTTGATGAAACGGACAAAAAAGTTCTTACAATTTAGAAGAAAGTTTGTATTGTGTAGATCAAAGGTATCCTTGAGGCCACATGTGGCCCTTTGATTGGATCTAAGCTTCACAGAAAAGGATTTATTTTGTGGCCGTAAGGACACAGGTTACCCACCCTGAGGTCTAGATCAGCACCAGAGAAAATGATGATGTATTTAAGAAAGGTGATAAGTTTCCTATTTTTTTCTTTACTATTTAGATTTTATTTACAGGAGTCTATGAGATTCAAGGGAAACTAATGGATACCATAAGGAGAAAAAAAAATGCCCAAGTCTGCAAGAATACATTGCTAGTTCATCGTTACTCAGCTACAATGCTCCATCCATTATCATCCTGTCTTTTGTAGATGGTTGTTTGTATGTTGAATAGCCACAATGGTACACTTTGCCAAAGAAATGATGCTTCTGCTGTGATTTTTGTTGTATTTTTTTAAAGAATTCACTTAAATTACTACTCCTTTATACAGACATAATGATCTTGGACATTTTCTGCACTCCGCAGCACATCATGCACCTGACTTCTTTTCGTTCTAAAGAGATGCAGCCTAGTTTATTGTATGGAATGGTGGATTTGGATTTGGGAACACCTTCACATTACATGTAAGGCTCTTACTGAATGACTATGGAGAAATAAGTTACTTAACTATTGAAAGTTAATTCCTTCATCTATGTAATGAGTCTGATAAAAGTTCCTGTCTTACAGAGTTGGTTTAAAAAATGAGTCGATTCTATAATTATGTAAATGAGAGTCATTCCACAATACCCTCTGACATACTTCCTACTGTGCTCCAGGTTTCAAGCTTGAATGATTTGTCTTAGATTCTGCTCATTGGTGAAGAAAAGGATGAAACTACATAACTACTTTGCTGGTGGGTGGAATTAGCTCAGTGTCTTGGGATCAGAGGAACTTTCTTCCTCCTTCTAGCTTAGAGGAAGGAAACCTGTGATTCCAGCAACACTTGGAGATGAAATCAAAAAAAGAAAGAAGACAGATTCTGGAGGTCAGCCTATATAGGGAAAATCCAAACCCCCAACACATTCCAGATCACCCTGCCTTCCTAAAAACATAAAAGAATTTTCCCTTTAGCTATATTTGGTGCTCTCTCTTCATTTAGCTGAGATATATTACATGCCATGTGAAATTTCATTCACTCCAGGTATACGTACATACATACATACATACATACATATATATACATATATATATGTATGTATGTATAATATTCTGATCTGCACAAGTCCTGTGATTTCTGTTTATTATCTGCTCAGATAAATTGTTTACTCTCTACTCACTATGTATGATAACGTTTTGGATGAATGGCATTTAATGGGAAGGAGTCAAGCAGTGATGTCTATTATACTTCCTTTTGAACCACACAATGAACCTCCATGCTACTTGTTGAGGATATCCTCAGTATATATAAAATGGGGATCATTATGTCATCTACATCATGGTGTTGTTGTGAGAATAATTATTATAATAATACAAAGTGCTTTACAAACCTTAAGATGCTAAATAAATACCAGCTGTCAATATCATCTTATGTGTGTTCTATTAGATGTGTCTGCCTGCTCTGTGGGAAAAGTTGGCAACATTCCAAAGTTTTCTGTGCTTGTAGCCCATGATACTCAACAGAAAGGGCCTCAAAAGGACTTCAATATGTTTACAACATGGAGCAAGGGGCTATTTTGCTATCCTTTTGAAAAATCTCCTGCCTGATCTTTATTCTCCTACCTCATTTGCCTAGAAGCAGCAAAGTGATATAATGAATAGAGCTAATCTGGACTCAGCGAAACCTGAGTTCAAATCCAGCCTCAGACACTCTTTACCTGTGTGATACTGCCTGTATTATTTAATTGCTGTATGCTTCAGTTTCCTCATATGTAAAATGAAGATACTTATGTCCCATGTATTTTACAAGGATTACAAGAGATGATACTTGTAAAGTGCTTTCTTAGCAAGTGTCTGGCATACAGTAGTTCATCAACAAATGCTAATTTTCTGCCTTTCCTGTTCTCATTTTCTGGCTGGATATCTATATAATCCTGTGAGCAGCTTCAGAAACTCAGATCCAGAAGGTTAGTTACTATTTCATCCTTTGTACAATTTGCTGGATCCAAAATATCCATTTCCTAAAGCTTGGAAGGGTTTTCCTATGTGATACTGGTGCTTCACACAGATGAAATCAAAACTCTTTTGAAACATTAGAACAAGCACCATTTCAGTTTCTCTCAGAAGATTCAACATAAGCAAAGTGTGGTTGCTCTGATATTACAGATTTAGAGATTTCTTGTAAACAGCATGATTGAGATTATTTACTTCGGTGAGTTCTAGCTATGACTACATTAAATGGTATCATTCGGATGGTATTTTTTCACACAAAAACTTTCTTTTTCTTTCAAAGGTTCTTACTTCTTAAAACCTACACACTTAAAAAAAATCATTTTATCCCCCCCTGCACTCTACTTCTTCAAGATTCATTTGCAATATTTGGTGTCCTTTCCTACTCTTGTTTTGTCAGAACCTCCCAGCTTCTGAGCATTTAGTGTTGAAGCACTGAAAGTGGTGGGATCATGACTAGAACCTACCTCTTTTAACTGTCTCTCCATTGTTCTTTCTGTTCTCCAACCATGTTAAATACAGACCTGCCCAGGAATATTGGAAGGAATGAGATCAATGTAAGCTGTCTCTGAGCCAGTTTTAAAATATTGAATCTGAAAAAGCCCCCCAATGGGGAGCTGCCTGATAGAGCTCCCTAATGGACTTCATTTCCCCATGTCCCTTCTTATGCTACCCCCAAGCTGAGTTGATTAACTCAAAAAATGGTTACCTCTTCTGGAAGATGCTGCCCTACCTGAAGAAATGAGCCAGAATGAGATGAGTACATTGCAAAATATTGAATTGGCCCCCATAAACTGTGCAGAATAATGCATTATTCAGAAAAAGAAATCATTTCACTAACACAATGCCCATCTATCCTTCATCTTTTCAGGGACCTCTCTGCTTTTTAGCCTTTTTTTTCTGGAAACTCATCAGAAGAAAAAAACACACACCAACACACCCACATACATATATACATATACATATATATATATATTTATATATATACACCTATACGCATATAATATTTAAATTCTGCTACTTTTAAAAATTCAAATCTCCTCCTCTACAGGTAGACAAAGAGCTCTTTGAAATCTTGGGCACTCAATCTGCCTGTATGTGTAAATGCACACATGCATTGCATATTTACAAGTTGTTATTTGTAGTATCAGTCATATTTGACAATCTGTGACCCTATTTGAGCTTTTCTTAGCAAAGATATTCCTTCTCCAACTTATTTTACAGTTGGGAAAACTGAGGCAAACAGAGTTAAGTGATTTGCCTAGGGTCACACAACTCATGAGTGTCTGAGGCCAGAGTTTGAACTTAGATATTCCTTATTCCAGTACTGTTTTTCTACTATAATGTCTAGCTGCCCAATATGTACCTATACATGTGTATAAATCGTCTTTAGAGCACAGAATTTCTGTATGTGTATCTATATATGCTTAGCAAAATTTTATCTGAAATATATTCTAATGAAAGAATCTTGTCGAAGGATCCAGAGCTACGGTCCCACTTCTGCCACTAAATGACTACCTGACTTTGTGAAAATTTCTTTTGGCCTCTGGGATTTGGTTTCTCAATTTGTAAAATGAAAGGGTTGTATTTCAAGGCAACTGTTTTGTTTGGGTCATGGATAATTTTGACAGTCTGCTAAAACCCATGAGCACCTTCTCAGGATTATTTTCTTAGATCTATAAAATGGATAGAGGATTACAAAAAACAGAAATTATATTAAAATACAGTTATGAGAATATTTTTAAAATCCAAGTATCCCAAATTATGGCACATTAGATCTCTAAGGTCCTACTCTGTCATAGTTCTATGTCTTAGTATTCTTCCAAGAACTAGTAATCTCGGTCTGTTTTAAGGTTACTCCTAACTCAAATTGTCTCTGTTGCCATGATTTCTTGTTGTATCATATTACTTTCGTAGTTTTGGAATCAAGTGTATGAGGTATCAGGAACTTGAAGTGGCTTGTGGTTAAAAGGAGGCTCTCTGGAAAGATGGTATAGGGATGACATTGACCTGGTATTCAGGGAACCTAGATCCTAACCTTGGCTCTGCCATTAACTCTCTGAGTGAACTTGAATAAGGCTTGAATAATCTTTCTCTGGATTTCAGTTGTTTTCCATGTATTAAATGAGAAAGATGGACTAGATAATATCCTGCAATATCTCTTGGAGCACTGAAGTGTTATTGCTCTTGGGTATGGAAGCAGTAATGCATTGATTCCATACTTCATTCAGTAAACCACCCCCCCCCCACTCCACCCCCATAGATTTACCTATGTTAGCCTTGGGATGTTGCAAGAATATATCATAGGTTTTAAAAGATGGAATTCCATTAAAACCTATCCTACCAAGATCTGGGTCTGATTAAACGATATGAATCTAGATAGGACCTAAAGCATCCAGGTGGTGGAGTAGATAGAGAGCTGAAAGTGGAATTGGGACATTTGATTTAAAATCTTCAATCAATCAATAAGCATTAAGCACCTACTATGTGCTAAACACTCGGGGTGGGGTGGGGAAGGAAAGTTGGTTCTTCCTTTCAGGGAGCTTACAGTCTAGTTGAAAGAAGACAACACCCAAAAGGAAAATGAAAAAGGGCAGAGGGAGAGAAGGAACCGATCTAGTACATGGGGTATTTTGTAGAAATCGGTGCAACAAGGTGGGAAATAAGAAAATGGATGATCTACTCTTCTTTCTTAAAAGGAGATTCTGAGAAGAGATAAATACCCCCAAAATCAGAAGGAGGGTCATCAGAGGTAGAGGTAAATGATGAGGTATGGGTTCTAGGCCTGAAAAAAAAAAAAAAAACTTGATAGATTAAAAAGTTCCCCAAGAGTGATAAATTTCAGAAGAGTGTAGATTGTTTTAATAGCTACATGACACTGGGAAATTCATTTAACTTCTCTGTGCCTCAGTATCCTCATTTGTAAAATGAGAGAATTCCCCTTTAAAATCCCTTCCATCTCTCATCTTATAATCCTATGGTGTCATTGATATAGGAAATGCTCAGGCAATAACATCTTTTCTGCCATTACAGGAAAGCACCTTCTTGGCATTTCATAATCTTAATGAGCTTTCTAGAGAATTTTTTTAAAATCAAATTGAAGCAGAGGCCACTAATCTCTACATAAGGATCATGGTGGACCACCATATTGACTCTGTTTTAAAATGTAATGTTATCTATATTCTGTTGTATTTTTCTTTTGTCAAATATTTCCCAATTATATTTTAATTTAGTTTGGCAGCATCTGGAATTGTTGCACAGCATTCAGACCTTGACAATATTTGATACGTTTGGTCCAGAGCCATGAGAAATGAAGTGTTCAGGGTCATAGAGCCAATATATGTCAGACATGATTCCCAAACCTACCTCTTCCTGGGTTCAAAATTGGATCTCTAGCCATTAAACCACAAACCCTACAATTAATCAATAGTTAATAAAATTTTATCCATTTTGTGCGAGTCTTTTATAATTAGGTCTTAGACTAAAAAGGCAAATCAGGACTCTAATAACACCTTTTCATACCACAGTGAACTATGGAGGAGAAAGCACAAAGAGAGATGGAAGTGTTTGTTGTCATTAATGCAATACAGCATGGTTGCATTACACACAAATATCATTGGATATGTGTAACAACCCTGAACTGAAGAGCGATTCCATTAGCTATAACATGTCACTTTTGTTTCCTAGACATTAAGGTTCTAGAAGCTGAGAGAAAGTGGCTAAAAACTGAGAAGTTATTTTGGTGGGTTTGTTCACTCATTGATTTGGGTTCTCCCTCCATGCCTTCACAATCTGAAATGAGATGATTAGATAAGAAATATGATTAGAAGATTAGTAAAAACAGCCTTGAAAAAAGGCGTTAGAAACATGGAAATTATGTCGATTGACAGTGGACAAGTAGCTTATCTGTAAAACAATGAGCATGATATCAATAGAACCCAACTTACAATCACCGTGAGGCTCACATGAGATGGAGGCAAACCATTTAAGCTTTCTGGGTTTCAATTTCTCATGGATTTTATCCCCCATAAGGTCACTTTGTATTTTTGATCTACAATCTTAAGATCTTATGAAGAATGACTAAAATAAATCTCTCTTATAAATTTATTTGTATGAACAATCATTTCTGAGTCCTTCTTTGTGTACATATTCTTAGTTGAAATAATGCATGTGTCACCAATCACCTATATAAGATTGAGAAGGAGTTTTACATACATTGTCTCGTTTGGATCTCTCGCCAAACCTCGAAGTGAGAGTCTCTTATTATACCTCTTTTAAAGAAGGAACTGAGTGTCTGAGCAGTCTTAATCAAGGCCAAAGAGCTAACAATGAAAGCTCACAAACTGCAAAGTGTGATGTCTTAGATGTACAGTGGTTCAAACCATAACTCTACCTTTTGTTGCCTAGGTAATCTTGGGCCTCAATTCCCTTATCTGTAAAATGAGGAGGTTTGACAAGATGTATCCAATCTAGGTTTATCCATTTCTAAATTTATGATGATTTATGTTTGTTTTCATTTTAGAGATGAAACTTGAACCAAGTTTTCCTGATGCTTTGCTGCCTCAATTTGACATATATGTAGTGTTTCATAAATATGTATTTCTCATTTAAATTTTCAATTACCCTTTGAGGGAGCTATTAGAAATCTTGTGACCTTCATTTTACAAGTGAAGAAACTGAGACTAAGGAAATTTAAGTGATTTGCCAAAAAAAAAAAAAAAAAAGCTGGCAAGTATCAGATGCAGCCTCAAGAGCAGGGCTCAGTAATTTTTCTAAACATGGCGAGACTGAACCTGTCACTCTGATTACAGTTCAGATAGGAAATGCCTTTCTCTTCACCCACCATCATCTGTGCTCATCCCATGATCCCACAGAATCAAGCTCCAAAGTCTGCAGACACTTCCTATCTGTGAGGTGTGCACAGATTCTACTTTCTGTTCTTCCATGATTCCCTCAGTACATACAAGAGTTGTCAGTTGAAAGCTAGTGTCCTTTGGTGACTCAGTTATACACCTGAGAGAAAACCCCTCTACTAATACTCAACATGTTGATCCACAGCTAAAATCTTAATGATCTACTTCACAAACCTTCAGTGAAAACACATTGACTCTTACTGTCTCAGCTTAGGCAGTCTTTTTGCTTCTGTATTATCAAATGCTGCTGTCAATAGTAGTTCAGGTGCACTAAGCAGGTAAGCATTCAAAATGCCACACCTCTTCTAACAAATATCAGCATTAGGGATGTTTGTGTGAGAAAATCCTAATTCTTTTCCCTTTCTCCTACGATCTAGGAATGTGATCCCTTGTCTTAGAACCAGTCTCGGGCCTTTATTGGCTCAGTGTACACCTGTTAGTAGCCTTCAAGTCAAACTAGTCAGAAGGGATTTGTCCTCGTTTGGAGAATCATTTTAGCGTATTGAACAACAACTGTAATGTCACTCACTACAATTTTTAGGAGGGCTAGTGGTAGTGGGGATAATGTTGCCTCTATTTGGAGCTGTGAAAATAATATAATGAACCAATTCTGAAATGCACTTGGATAGGTTCTGCTTATCTGTTTGCTAGTGGGCCAACCTCTCTGTGCATGGCCAATTTCCACAGAACAGGGGACGCTTGATATGGTCTAATTAGGGATGTGAACCATAACTATTCTATACAAGATAAAAGCTGGTTTTTTTTTGATTGTTATTGACTTTTAGGCAGTATTTGTTAGAGTTTGTTTGTTTGTTTTTGTTTTTTTGCTACAGGCTCTATCCATGGGATGTGTAATCTCTGATAAGTATAAAAACAGGACGAAAAGAAAGAAAGGAATATTTATTAAGTACTTACTATATGCTAGGTACTGTTGCTGAGTGCTGTGCATGCAAATACAAGCAAAGAGACAGTCTTTGCCCTTAAGGAGCTTAAATTCTAACAGGGGAAGAAAACACCCAGAGAGCTGAAAAAAGGTACAGGGCTGAAAGTTAAGATACTTAACTCTAAGTCATGGTTTTACATACAGGGGAAAATCTGTTTTTTTTGGCAATCGTATCTTATATTCCACTTTATTTTTTCTTTCTTTTTTTTAATGTGGCACAGCATTTATTTATAAGCTTGGTGTATTTAAGGTAGTGTTGTCACTCTCCATAAATCCTTTAATGAATCAACTCTCATTATACAGAATTTGAGGAAGTTCCTTTTTTTTTCTTTTGCCTTTTCGCTTGGAGCCTGGAGACTTAGTATAGAATGTTATGTATTTATAAGTGATTCTTTGGGGAATGTCATCTTTAATTTATTATGTATGATTCATACATTTTGGTACAGAGAACTCCCCAGGATATCTATTTTATGAAGATTATGGCAGCATAAAAATATCTATATTTTCCCCATGCAGTAGTTGAAAGAGTTTTTTTAAATAATGTCTGCAACATATGTCAAACACTAAGCCATGACCACAATTTCATGTGATAAGATGATTGCAGTTGAATTATATTAAGGAAACACAATCTATCTCTATTTCTCAGGTATTGTGATTTCAGTGGAATGCCCTTGGTGTTCCCTCCCCCAAACCACATTTTATCATGTGCTAAGATTGTTCAGCTACTCATCATGGGGGTTTTGGTGAAGGGGAAAAGGTGGGATAACATTTCTATTCCTGTAGTTTTCATCTTCTTCCTCCACAGCAAGGTTGTAATGTAAAGAGAAAAGAGAATAGGTACTAGTGCCAAAGGAATGAACTGGGTTAAGATCCTAGTTCTGCACTTTTCTTGTGAAACTTTGGGATATCTACTTAACATCTCTGCACCTCAGCTGCCTTCTGTATGAAATTCAGGAGTTGACATAATTATATTCCAAACCCTTGGCAACTGGATTTACAAGGAAGATCATAGAGCCACAGAAGGAGAGGTGGAAGCACACTTGGATGCTATGTAGTGATTCAAAGGCTTCCTTTTGTAGGTGAGTAAAGTGAATCCCAGAGAGATTCAGGGTCTTGCCTGAAGAAATTCAGTGACTTAAATGATGTGAATATGGGCCCTTTATCAAGGTTTCAAATCACCTGGGAAACTTAAGTTCCTTAAAATAATATGGCTTTGAGGCTTTATCTATAGTTTTCTGAGTTCTCCTGTATGAATCTCAAATCCAAAGATAAAGTACTGAGAAATTGTCCATGATGTGTTATTGAGTTACTCACCAGAAGACAAAAGGCTTTGGGTTTTTATATGAATGATAAGTAATGCTATATATCTAGACTTACTGCTTATGGAAGCCTATGGGTACAGTTTACTGACACTTAGCACATGAAAAAATCATCTCCTTTTCCTTTGCTTCCTCTCTCATAAAACATTATGGAAACATAGTGAACTTCTTTCAAATGCTGTGAAATAGCCATCTATATATAACTTAGGAATTTTACAGATCTCTTCATTGTGTAGTGACTACATGAAGGAAGGACTGGTGCATAATAGATACTGTTAATATAATGAGAGTATTGGGCAATGCAGCATGGGGAAGATTTAAAGACATAAACTACTGGAACCAATACGACAATTTCATGAGATTTTCAAGTAAGATATGAAAAAAAAGATGGAGAAATGGTAAACTAGAAATAGACTTCAATACATAAGAATATCATGCAATTAAAAAAATAAAAACACAGTATTGACAGAAGGAAAGTAAGGCAATCTAATAAGAGAAAAACATTATTCATGAAAAGTATGAATTGAAATTTGGATGGGTGGTGCTGTGTCCTAGTGCAGAAATGGCCAGTCTGGGAATTAGAAAAAAAAAAAAAACACAGACGTCCAAGATCTTCTTCTGACCAATAATTCCTAGATGATCATGTATGATTCATTTACAATCCAAGTGTCCTGCAAACTTCTATAAATTAGAGGGAAAAGCTGATCTTCATCTATATTGTTGGTAGAAATTCTTACACTGATCTCATGAATTTGGACATAATCAATTCATGCTATTAATTTTGTTGTTGCTATTAACTATGTTTTCCACATCCCAGCAAGTCAGCTGCAAGTCCTACCTTAGCAAACCCGGAGGGCATCCTGTGCCCATGATGGTGGAGCAGGCAAACACTAGTACCAGGAACCCCCAGTTGCCTTAGCACAGCCAGGGGATGTGGCAGACTCTAGCTTTGAGAACCACCACATGCTTCAGCTTGATCCCAGGTAAACAGGCATCCTCCAGCAGCCAGAGCTACACGTGTTTCAGTGTATTCCTGAGCAAACAGGCATCCTCTAATGGCCATATCTCCATGTAGTTCAGTGTAGTCCCAGGGAAATATAGAAACACCCTACTGGGCCTCAGCACAGGTCAGACACCAAAACTAGGACAGTCCTAGGTGGTCAGCACCAGGTAAGCTGCCAGATCGCTATGGCTCACGGCAGTGATAGCTTCCCCCATCCCATCCCCTCAGCACAACAGTAGACATGAGGATCCTCAGAGGGCCTCAAGGCAGTAAAGGGCCTGTAGTCCCTGGCACAAGAAACATGATATAGTGCTCATTCTACCCCAGTTTCAGAGTGCAAAATTAAAAGAAAGGAGAGAGGGAAAAAAAAAAGATGAGCAAAATAATTACAAAACAAGAATCTGATCAAGTTATTATGGTGACAAGGAAGACTACAATACAAACCAAGAAGAGGAAAAAACATCTATGAGCAAAATCCCACATAAAATTAGGAAGTGATTTCAAGACCAGAAAGACCTCAGCAAAGAATTCATAAATGAGCTTAAAATCAGAGAGGCAGAAGAAAAATAGGAAAAGAGATGAAAATGATGAGAGGAAATTTTTAAAAAGTCAACAGCTTGGAAAATTTCTTTAAAAGTAGAATTGACCAAATAGAAAAGGAGATACAAAAATCTACTGAAGAAAACAACTCATTAAAGATTACTATTGGTCAAATGGAAAAGAAAGTACCAAAGCTAATTGAGGAAAACAACATCTTAAAATTTAGAATTGAGCAAGTGAAAGCTAATGACTTTGAGATATTAAGAATAAATCAAATGAATTCAAAAGAATGAAAAATAGTAAAATAAATGTAAAACAACACCTCATACAAAACAATTGACCCAGAAAATGGATTCAGGAGAGACAGTGTCAGAATTTTTGGAATACTAGAAAGCTATAATCAAAAGCAAGACCTGAACAACATCTTTCAAGACATTATCAAGGAAACCTGCCATGATATCCCGGAACTAGAGATCCAAAAAGTCATTGAAAGAATCCACTGATCATCTCAGGAAAAAGGTCACAAAATAAAAATTCCAAGAAGCATGATAGCCGAATTTCAAGTGAATTTGAGGGAATGGCATAAAACAATAAGTGACAAGAAAAAGGAATACATTGGATTCAGAATAAAGGGCAGGGTAGAATGGTATAAATTATTTTATATGAGGAGGCACAAAAAACATGTTACAATGGAGGGAAAGATAGGAAAGTGGGCAATGAGCACCTTACTGTCATCGGTATTGGTTCAAAAAGGGAAACATATGCACAATCAGTTGAATATAGAAATCTATCTTTCCTGATAGGGAGGTTGGGGGGAGGTAGAGGAAATCAAATGAGAAATTGGTTGGAGATTGACAGAAGGGAGAGTAAATCAGAGGAAGTGGTATAAAGAAGCAAAACACTGCTGAGAAGGGAAAGGGTAAAATAAGATAGAGCTTAGATAGGAGGAAAGATAGAGTAGAAGAAAATACACAGCTAGTAATCATAACTGTAATGTGGATGGGATGAACTTTCCCATAAAGTGGAAGGAGATAGCAGAGTGCTTTAAACAAAGAATCCTACAATATGTTATCTACAGGAAACACACTTGAAGCAGAGACACACATGCAGAGTAAAGCTAAGGGGCTGGAGCAGAATATATTATGATTCAGTTCAAGTAAAAAAAAAACCCATGTATAGTAGTTTTCATCTCAGACAAAGCAAAAGCAAAAATAGCTCTAATTAAAAGAGATATGCAAAGAAACTGCATCTTGCTGAAAGGTACCATGGACAATGAAGTAATATCAATAGTAAACATATATGCATCAAATTGTATAGCATCCAGATTCTTAAAGGAGAAGTTAGGTAAATTGAAGGAAGAGACAGACATCAAAAATTATACTAATGGGGAACCTCAACTCTTCCTTCTCAGAACTCAACAAATCTAGCGAAAAGAAAAAAAAAAGAAACTAAGGAGGTAAATTGAATATTAGAAAAGTTAGAGATGACAGTCTTTTGGAATGATTTAGACATAAAGGGTGACACCATAAGCAAATCTGAAGAGCAAGCAATAGTCTACTTCTCAGCTCTGTGAGGAAGATAAGAATTCATGACAAGAGATTGAGAACACTACAGAATGTAAAATAGATAATTTTGAATATATTAAATCAAAAAGCTTTTGTACAAACAAAACTAATGGAACCAAGATTAGAAGGAAAACAGAAAGCTTGGAAAAAATGCTTATAACAAGTGTTTGTGACAAAAACCTCATTTCTCAAATATGTAGAAAACTGAGTCAAATTTACAAAAATGTACATCATTACCCACTTGCAAATGGTCAAAGGACATGAACAGGTAGTTTTCAGATGAAGAAATAAAAGTAATCTATAGGCAAATGAAGAACTGGTCTAAATCATTGTTGATTAGATGAATGCAAATTAAAACAACTCTGAGATACCACCCCACACCTATCAGATTGGCTAATGTGCCAGAAAAGAAAAAAAAATGATTTATGCCAGAGAAGATGTGGGAAAATGGGAATACTAATGCACTGTTCGTGGAACTGTCAACCGATCCAACCATTCTGGAGAACAATTTGAAACCATGTCTAAAAGTCAACTAAACTGTATATTCCCTTTGATCTAGTAATATCAATACTAGGTCTGTAGTCCAAAGGGATCATAAAAAGTTGAAAAGGAACTCAGTGTGCAAAAATATTTATAACAGTTCTTTTGGTAGTGACAGTGAATTGGAAATTGAGAAGATGTCCCTCAGTTGAGGAATGGCTGAAGAAGTTGCCATTACATTCCAATGTAATGGAATACTATTGTGCAATAAAAAAATGAACAGGCAGATATCAGAAAATTCTGGAAAGCCTTAGGAACTGAGGCAAAGTGAAAGGAACTAAAAGAGGAAAACTTTGTACACAGTATCAGCAACATTGTGTGATTATCATTTATGAATGACTTGGCTTTTTGCAACACAATGATCCAAGACAAGTACAGATGATTTATGAAGCAAAATACTATTCATATCCATATAAAGAAAGATGGACTCTGAATGTAGATAAAATCATGCTCCTTTTTCACTTTATTCTTTGTTGTGTTTTTTTTCTTTTGATTTGTTTCTTCTTTCACAATTTTGACTGATACAGAAATATTTTTTCATGACAGAATATGTATAAACTATATCAAACTGTCTACCATTTTCAGAAGAGAAGAAAGGAGAGGAAAGAGAGAGGGAGAAAACTTTGGAACTGCAAATCTTATAAAAGTGAATGCTAAAATTTTTTTTGACATGCACTTGGGGAAAAAAATACTATAAAAAAGAACGCATGACTCAAATTTTCTTAATGAAAGAGTGTATATTTTCTTCATTTTTTGTATCCACTCATTTTCTTCCCCAATGAAAGATAAATTATATTTTTTTAAGGTTTTACCAAAGTATGTATCCTATGAAGATAAAGCAAGAAAAGACGTTACAATCCTATATGCATATTACACACACTAATTTTTTTACACAAAACCTGGGGAAAAATTCTTCCCTATATTATCTTAATCCCTTGCAAGAGTGGGATGAAATTTATCAGTTTTTACATAGCACGTACCCCAACAAGTTCACTTCCAAAGGACACATTTCAGTGCATCTTTACTACTCTTGTGCTAGTAGCAAGTTCCTGTGGACTTTGCTTCTTACGGTCTGGCTTTTCACAAATCCCAGAAGGTACTCCAACTCTTGAAATATGGTAATTTTAGGTCTTGACCTCTCAGAATTCACACGGTCATACCCATATCTAATCTCCTTCACCTCAAATGGGGGAAGAAAATTCCAAAGATAGAAATAGTGGCCAACATTCTCTGACTACATGTCAGCCTCAAATAGGGAAGGACAGAGTACTTCCTTGTCTCTACCACATAATCAAAAATTAAGCAGGAAAGAGAACAAAATTACTGGTCATAGTATCTTAAGTTTAGATCTAGAAGGGACTTTAGAGGCTATTTTAGTTGATAAGAATAATTTAATCCAAAATTTCCATAGATGATTGCTTATGGTAATTTTTCAGAATTCATAAAACATTCTAAACACGTGAAGACACAAAATGTCTAGATATGTTCATTCACCACATGTAGTAGTTTCATATATCTGGGACTCAATTTCATCATATATAAACTGAGGAGGTAGAGTTGGTTATCTCAGGAATCTCTTTTAAATTTTTTATGGAATTCTGTGTCCAGGTGTTGGTGTTTCTCTATGTGTTTATATACATACACATAATACTCCCATGGCTGGGTCTGGCCTTTTTTCACTAACATAGGAGTTGTTCATGTTCTTTGCTATACTTTTGAGAACTTCTACCCTGCATAGGTAGACATGAGCTTATAGAAGAAACAAAAGTTTCTGATTTAACCATTAATTCTCCTGGCCCAAGTTCCATATTCTGAAGCCTTCTTTTGGTAAAACTCATCTAGATCCCTCTTTAAAATACTTTGCATACTGGAGTACTTTGCATCTTTGAGGTTGACCAGCAGTCAAATTACCAGAACCAGAAGATGCTCTATCATAGACCCAAGGAGCATAAAAGTCTTAACCAAAAAAGGTCACAAAGAAAGAGGCAGACAGATCTGCTGAGTCACTGATCTTTCTTGCTGAAATGTTCCTTTTTTAAAAATTTTCTTTATATCTATCATAGTTATGAAGGAAGAAGAAATAGATTCCAGTTCAATATCTGAAAGCTTTGATTTGATAGAAAAAAGCAAGTTTTTCCAGTTTCTTTATTTGGTTCTGAGCCCACCTAAAGATCATAATCTAAAAATAGGTCACATGGAAAAAAAAAAAACAAAGTAATTCTATTATTTCTAGGAAAACATAATGGATTGATAATGTAAACCACGAGTTAATTGAGAGAATAGAATTATAACATAATAATTTTGCACCAGGGGCATGAACAACAAACTTAAGTTTGGAGGAAATAGCCCCAAATTCATTCTCTCTTGAGCTATGTATGAGAGGTGAGGGAAGGAGAAGGAAGTCACTCCAGAATCCATCTAGTAGCCTCCTATTTTCATCAATTTTGCTTCTTGAGAAGTAAAGTAACATAACTGATAGGGAAATGCCTTGGCATCAGGAAACCTGGGATCAAGTACTATCTCTGATAAATATTGTTTGTACAAACCCTTATATTTCCTCTCAGCGTTCAAGGCAACTCCTGTCTGGCATTTCACGTTGGAGAGAAGGTGCTGACTTGTCTTGGTAGAAAATGTTCTCCACAAGTGCTCTAGCAGAATGAAATTTTATATATCATCCATTTTTCTCACCCTAGAGTAGGGGTGGGGAACCTGAGGCCTCAAGGTCACATGTGTCGTTCTAGGTCCTCAAGTGTTGCCCTTTGCCTAAATCCAAACTTCACAGAATAAATTCCCTCAATAAAACGATTTATTCTGTAAAATTTGAACTCAGTCAAAACCCAAGAACATAGAAGGCCACATGTGGCCTTAACACCACAAGTTTCCCACTGCTGCCCTACAGGCACTGCCCTTGACCTCATCATCTAATTCTAGCTATAGCTATGAGGATTAAGATGGGAGTATGTATCACAGCACTTTGGTTTGAATTCTGAGTCTGCAACTTACTGATTGTGTGATCATGAACAAACCATCTGGGTGTCAATTTCTCCATTAATAAAGTGAAGGGATTAAATTAGTAGATGATCTAAAGTTCCTTAGAATTCTAATCCCTATAGAAAAGGGAATAAGAGCAAAAAGAGAATGTTAGATTTGTCTTCTGTTCTTAAGAGTGTTGGTTTCTAGCTTTCAAGAGAAATAGGGACTTTTTGTATCTGAACTTACCTCTTCTCCAGCACAGGTCACAGAGAAATATAGCAGGACTTTTGACATGGTAAGTGGTTTCAGTGTCTGTCATTTTTATTAAAAAGTGTCTGGAGATTAGAATAAAGACCAATCATTGCTATGAAATTCCCTTGATGGGATCTACATTGCATAACCTCAGCCTGATTGAGTAGGAATATTTTTAAGGCTGCTTTGCCAGATGCTATACATCTCTCCTTGCTATACATTATCTTGAGCTCTACATAAAATGTATAACCATTCAAATATCATTTGGCATTCCTCCACAACCCAGGTATGAAGTTTGTAACAATTATCTAACCCTGCATTGACATCAGCTAAATAAACTGTGTACAAAATTGATACTCTAAATTGCTTACATTAAATATTACCCAAGATTAGAACTTTAATGACAAATTTTTAAGAATAAAATTGCTTTAAGTGCATTTTAGGGGAAAATATGAAGATAAAACAATTTTGTGAGATTCCTGTCTAATTTTATAAAGACATGATAAGCTAAGGATGTAAAATCAAAAGTGTATTTTTTTCAAGTTGCAATGCTTCATAAATTTATAGTGTCAGAGATGAAAGTGACCTGAGCACATAGAACATGAAATAGACTGACCCTGAGGGAATTTTGAGTTCATTTAGTCCAATCTTTCTTTACAAATGAGGAAACTGAGAAAAAGTAAGCTGATCCAGTTCATGCAAGATAAAACAATGGGACAAGCTGCTACCCTCAGGAAGAGAACACTGACATCAGATTTTGTCTTTGAGACTGTCTATCCCAAATGTCATGTTTTACTGATTAGGAAGCTGACATATCACCTGCAGAGAGATGTGATATGTAGAAAGTTGCACAGTAAGTCAGTGACTGAAAATTCACGTTTTCCCCTCCTAGATTACTTCCTTTTATTCCATGTTACACTTTCCTTGATGGTTTGGCAGCAAGGTCAGATCGCACCAGTCACAAAAGATTAAGCTATCAGACCTCTGCTGACATTTCAGATGCAGAACAAAATTGAATGTAACCACTCCATTGGTCTTTAGAATGTGCATTGCCAGCAAGAGAGCAAACATATGTTTGTAGGTAAAGTCAACAAATGTCCCATAGAGACACATACAGAAACCATACAAATACAGCAGCACTTTTGATATAATGACTGCATTTTAGTGACATAAGACTCTATTTTCTAAGAACAGGTCAAGAGGGATACCAATGGGAAGGGGAAGATTTAGTGGGAAGAGGTAGATAACAAGGTTCTATAAATCTCTTTATGTGAGAATGAACAACCATGTCATTCCTTTATTTTATCAATGCAAAAATATCAAAAAACTTAAAAATGAAAATATACAACAGCAGACCTACATCTCAAAGGTCAGTCAGATGATTGGATTAAACATTGGACTAATCATGGGATTTTGGATCCAAGGAAAACCAAAATTACCATGGGATGTGGAGGCTGACACTTGTTCTGAGCCAAAAATTTTAGAAAGAGTGTTTGAATGTGGGGATTTCTTTTTTTTAATCCCCTCCTTTTCTTTTATGCTTGAATTAAAATATATTATAGTCAGTGATCACATCATACTTATCAACGTTTATCTCTTGCCCTCTTGTCCTTTGCATGAATTGAAGGTAAACACTCCATTGGTTTGACCTATAGGATCAAAAGTTTATAAATGACAAGGATCTTAGTGATATTTCTTCTCTGAACTCTTCATTTTAGAGATGAGGAAACTGAGGCACAGAAAGGAGATATGGTATAGTGTGCAGAATCTTGAAATTTCAATAAGGAAGATCTTTGGATCAGATTACTGCTTTATAACCCCAGACAAGTTAACTTTTCTTCTCAGTGACAGCTACAGTTTCCACATATAAAACAATGATGAGTCTGGACTAAGATTCTGGTATCTCTTGGAGCTCTAAATCTATGACCATATATGACAAACAACTTTTCTAGGGTGATGTAGATAATAAATGGCACAACAATGTTTTTAAAACAAATATTTTTGTTTAAAATTCAGTGCTGTTGTCAGTTCAGGGAGCCAAGATGGCAGAGTGATCAGTAACTGCTATCTCCTTCCCCTTGTTGATCTTGATGAGCCCAGAGAATATCTTCCTGGGAAAAACCCAGAAACAGTGGGAGCAGCAGAGGAGGTAAACTGACTCTTAGCCTGTGAGTCTAGGAAGATAACTAAGGAGTCTTCCTCTTCCTATGGCTGAAGGGGACCAGTGCAGCACCAGAGCTGTCCCAGAAAGCCCCACCTCAACAAACCAGGAGAAAAATCTTGAACCCCAGGGAGTTAAAGCCAGCAGCTGCCAGCATTAAGAGAACAGACCTGCCTCACCATCCCAGGGGAGTCAGGAAGACACTAGTACAAATAGGATCAGCAACTGCTGAACTTGCCTATGCTCTAGCTCAGCAGAGGAGCCCTACCATGGCCAGACTACCCCTCCCCCACACTTAATGAGCTAGCTCCAGTGTAGCTGAAGGGAAACCAAAAAAGACCTCACCTGACCTCTGCATTCCAACACTAGGCAGCTCAGCACCAGGTGAGCTGCAGCATTTTAGCATCTAGATGAAAGAACCAAAGGCCACAACACACAAAACCCCAAGTTTTAGATACAAGAACTATGAGACAGAGCTCCCTGTGCCTCTGACACAGAGATCTACTTTAAAAGCCAGGAAAAGGGTTGTTATCATGAGTACGAAGTAAAGCAAACAAGAAAAGACAATAGATTCTTTCTACAGGGACAAGGACAAAAACACAAACACAAAGAGGTCAGCATTGAGACTGTAATCCCATCTGAAACTCCAGGAGGGTATCTAAACTGGTCTTAAGCACAAAGAGCCTTCTTGGAAGAGATCAGGAAGGATTTTAAAACCCAAATTAAATAAATAGAAAAAACACTGACCAATGACTTTAAAAATATGAAAGAAAAATCTCAGAAAAATTTAAAAGGACAATTGTACAAATGAAAAAGAAAGTACAAAACCTAAATGCAGAAAATAACTACTTAAAAGAAATAACTGGACAAATGAAAAAGGAGATCCAAAAATTAAATGAAAAAGACAATTTGATAAAAAATAGAATCAGGCAAAGAGAATGAATCAATGAGACATCAAGAATCAGTCAAAGAGAATTTAAAGGGTAAAAAGATAGAAGAAAATATAAAATATCTAATTGAAAAAACAACTTACATGAAAATAGATCCAGGAAAGAAAATCTAAGGATTATTGGTCCACCAGAAAACCATGATTAAAAAAATATCCTGGACAGTATCATCCAAGAAATTATCAAGGGTAATTGGAGAGAAGTCCTAGACCCAGAGGGCAAAATACTGATCAAAAGAATCCATCATTCACCTTCGGAAAGGATCCCAAACTCAAAACACTAAGGAATATCCTTGCCAAATTCCTGAGCTATCAAGTGAAGGAGAAAATACTACAGGCAACAATAAAGAAACAATTCAAATATTGAGGAACTACAGTCAGGATCACACAGGAACTTGAAACTGTTACATTAAAAGATCCAATGAAATGAATCATGACATTCCCTAAGACAAAGGAACTGGGACTACAACCAAGAATTAATGACCCAGCATTGCTGAGCATAATATTTCAGGCAAGAAATTGGACATTCTATGAAATAAGGGATTTCCAGAACTTCTTGATGAAAAGACCAAAGCTCAATAGAAAATTTTATCTTAAAACACAGGTCTCAAGACAGGTATGAAAAGGTAAATGGAGAGGGGAATAACAAACTTGTTACACAATATGGTAAACTGTTTACATCTTTATAAGGGACGATGATACTCATTAACCTTGAGAATTGTATATTTATTATCAAATGCAAAATGGGATATACATAGATAGAGGGAGTGGTTATACATTAAATGATGTTATGATAACAAATGTGACTTAAGAGTGCGAAGGGATTGTAATGGGAGATGGGAAAAGGAGAAGGTAGAAAAAATAAATTCCAACATAGAAAGAGGCACAGAAGTATATTAAAGTAAAGGGAAAGGGAGAAGTCAGATGAACATTGTTTGAATGGTACTCACATCTGATTGGATTCAAGGAGGGTACAACAAACTCAGTTAAGTGTAGAAATACAATTAGCTCTGTAGGTAGTAGAAGGGGAGGGGGAAAGAAAAGGGAGGGCAGGTTAAAAAGGAAGGAACAAGTAGTAAGGGAAAAGGGGATTAAAACAGAGGGGTGCTGAAAGAAGGGAGGGAAGACTGAGGGAGGCAGTGCTATGGCTAACTGTTGCAAATAAGATAAAATATAAATTTCAATTTGGCATCCAGGGAAATTATACTTTGACTCCAGACTCCCTTTTCAGGTTCATCCTCCCTTTACTGATATTGCTTTCCAGTGATACTTTCCTGATCTTGTGCTAACCTTTTTTGCCTCCTCATTTGCTCAGACTGTACCCATTTGTCTAGAATGAGCTTTCTTCATATGTTTGCCATTTAAAATCCTTTTACTTCAAGTCCCAGGCCAAGTGCCACATCTTCCATGAAGCCTGCCTCATCTCTTCTGTCTATATATGTTTACTCTCCATTAAGATATCTTCTTGCTCTCTGTTTGACCTCTCATAGGCACATACAAATTTGTATTATGACTTTGATTTGTATATGCTTCATCATCTACCAGATTTTGATCTTTTTGTAGCTGAAGACCATGATGTTGCTCTTTAGATTTTGGATCTCCTCTATACGGGAGGGGAAGGGAAAAGGGAGAACCAAAATCATAACCAAAGAGAAAGGGGATGGATGGAAAGGCGCAGATAGTAATCATAACTGTGAATGTGAATGGGGTGAACTTTCCCATAAAACAGAGATTGATAACAGAATGGATCAAAAATGAAAATCCAAAAATATGTAATTTACAAGAAACACATTTGAAAAGCGGGGATACATACAGGGTAAAGGAAAAAGATTGGAACAGAATATTTTTTGCTTCAGCTGAAGTAAAAAAAGCAGGGGTAGCAATCCTAATCTCAGACATAGCAAAAGCAAAAATAGATCTAATCAAAAGGAATAAAGAAAGAAATTATATTCTGTTAAAAGACAACATAGACAACGAAGGAATTTCATTGCAAAACATATATGCTCCAAGTGGTATAGCATCCAAATACTTAGAGAAGAAGTTAAGAGAGTTACAGGAAGAAATAGGCAGCCAAACTATACTTGGAGGGGACCTCAACCTCCCCCTCTCTGAACTTGATAAATCTAACCTCAAAATAAACAAGAAAGAAGACAAGGAGGTGAATAGAAATCTGGATAAAGTAGATATGGTAGATCTCTGGAGAAAACTGAATGAGGATAGAAAAGAATACTCCTTGTTCTCAGCAGTACATGGCACATAAGCAAAAATTGACCATGTACTAGGCCATAAAAACCTCACAATCCAGTGCAGAAAGGCAGAGGTAGTAAATGCATCCTTCTTAGATCATAATGCAGTAAAACTTATATGTAACCAAAGGCCATCTAAATATGAACCAAAATCTAATTGGAAACTAGACAATCTAATCCTAAAGAAGGAGTGTGTTAAACAACAAATTATAGAAACAATCAACAACTTCATTCAAGAAAATGGCAACTATGAGACAACTTACCAATTCTTATTGGATACTGCAAAAGCAGTTCGTAGGGGAAGTTTATATCTTTGAACGCCTTCATGAATAAAATAGAGAAAGAGCAGATCAATGAATTGGGCATGCAGCTGAAAAAGCTCAAAAAATAAGAAACTGAAAATCCCCAAATAAATGTCAAATTAGAAATATTAAAAACAAAAGGAGAGATTGATAAAATTGAAATTAAGAAAGCCATTGAACTAATAAATAACACTAAGAATTGATTTTATGAGAAAACAACAAAATTGATAAACATTTGATCAATTTGATTTAAAAAAAGAAAGAAGAAAACCAAATTGCCAATATCAAAAATGAAAGAGGTGAACTCACCTCCAATGAGGAGGGAATGAAAATAATAATTAGAAATTATTTGCCCAACTGTATATCCATAAATTCGACAATCTAAATGAGATGGATGATTATTTTTAAAAATATGTAAATTGCCCAGAAAAACAGAAGAGGAAGTTGAGTACTGAAAAAGCCCCATTTCAGAAAAAGAAATTGAACGAGCCATCCATGAACTCTCTAGGAAAAACCTCCAAGGCCAAATAGATTTACAAGTGAATACTATGAAACATTTAAAGAACAGTTAATTCTAATACTATATAGACTATTTGAGAAAATTGCCAAAGGAGTACTACCCAATTTTTTTATGATAAAAATATGGTTCTAATACCTAAATCAACAAGAGACAAAACAGAGAAAGAAAACTATTAACCAATTTCTCTAATGAATATAGATGCAAAAATTTTAAATAAGATTTTAGCAAAAAGAATACACCAACTAATCACTAGAATAATACCTTATGATCAGGTAGGATTTATACTAGGAATGCAGGGCTGGTTCAATATTAGAAAAACTATTACCATTGCTGATCATATCAACAAAAAAACTAAAGGAAACCACATGATTATCTCAACAGATGGAGAAAAAGCTTTTGACAAAATAAAACACCCATCCCTTCTGAAAACACTAGAAAGCATAGGAATAAATGGAACTTTACTTAAAATAATAAGCAGTATCTACCTAAAACCATCAGCAAGCATTATATGCAATGGGGAAAAGCTAGATGCATTTGAAATAAGATCAGAGGTGAAACAGGGATGTCCATTATTACCACTGTTATTCAATATGGTATTAGAAATGCTAGTTGTAGGAATAAAAGAAGAAAAAGAAATTGAAGAATTAGAATAGACAAAGAAGAGAGTAAGTTATCACTCTGTGGAGATGATATGATGATATGCTTGGAGAATCCAAGAGAATCAACTAAAAAACTACTTGAAATAATAAATAACTTTGGCAAAGTTGCAGCTTACAAAATAAACCCACATATATCATCTGTATTTATGTGTATTACTAACAAAGACCCACTGCAAGAGATGCAAAGAGAAATCCTGTTTAAAGCTATGGTAGACATTATAAAATATCTGGGAGTTTACATGCCAAAACAAACCCAGGGACTCTTTGAACACAATTACAAAACACTATTTGCACAAATACAGTCACATCTAAATAAGTGGAAAAACATTACTTACTCTTGGCTTGGCAGATCTAATGTAATAAAAATGACAGTTCTACTTTAATTAATTTACTTATTCAGTGCCATACCAATCAATCTCCAGGTATTTTTTTTCTCTGTCTAGAAATATAACATCTAAATTCATCTGGAAGAATAAAAGGTACAGAACATCAAGAGAACCAATGAAAAGAAATTCTAGGCAAGGTGGCCTAGCCCTACCAGACCTGGACTTGTATTATAAAGCAGCAATCATAAAACCAGTTGGTACTGACTAAGAAACAGAGTGGTAGACCAGTGTAATATGTTAGATATTCAACACATAGTAGTTAATGAAAATAGCAAGCTAATGATTGATAAACCTTACGATCCTAGCTTCTGGGATAAGAACTCACTATTTGACAAAAAACTGCTAGGAAAACTGGACAACAGTGTGGCAGAAACTGGTCATAGACCAATGCCTGACAGCATACAGGCTATACAGCATGACAGGGTATAAAGATTGACAATGCAAAAAAATTAAGGGAGCAAGGAGCAGTGTATTTGTCAGATTTATAAAAAATGGAGAAATTTATGACCCAGCAAGAGATAGAAAATATTATGAAGTACAAAATGGATAATTTTGATTACATTAAATTGAAAAGTTTTTTCATAAACAAGTCCAAAGCAACCAAGATCAGGAGGGAAGCAGAAAACGGGGGAAAATTTTGCAAATAGTGTCTATGATAAAGGCCTCGTTTCTAAAATATATAGAGAACTGAGTTAAATGTACAAGAATACAAGTCATTCCCCAATTAATAAATGGTCAAAGGATATGAACAGGGAATTTTCAGAGGAAGAACTTGAAGCTATCTAAAAGTCAAATGAAAAAATGCTCTAAATCACTATTGATTACAGAGATGCAAATCAAAACAACTCTGAGGTACCACATCACACCAATAAGACTGGCAAACATGACAAAACAGGAAGATGATAAATGTTGGAGAAGATATGGAGAGTTGGAATTTATTGTTGGTGGAGCTGTGGACTGATTCAACCACTCTAAAGAGCAATTTTGAACTGTGCCTGAAGTTCTACAAAAATGTACATACCCTTTGACTCAGCAATGTTGTTTCTGGGACTCTATCCCAAAAAGATCATAGAAATGGGAAAAGGTTCCACATGTACCAAATCATTTATAATATCTCTCTTTGTAGTGGCCAACAACTGAAAATCAAGGGGATGCCCATCAATTGGGGAATGACTGAACAAGCTGTGGTATATGAATGTAATGGAATACTTTGTGCTATGAAAAACAATAAACAGGAAGACTTCAGAGAAGCCTGGAAAAATTTATATGAACTAATACTGAGTGAATGAAGTAAAATCAGGAGAACTTTCTACACAGTAACAATCACAGTGCACAAGGAATTTTTTATGGTACACTTAGTACTTCACTGAAATGCACGGAGTTAAAATATTTCCAATGGACTCTTAAGGCAAAACACCTTCCACATCCAGAGAAAGAATTATGGAATTGGATCACAGACAGGAACAGACCATTTCTTTTGTATTATGTTGTGTTTTGTTTATGGTTTCCCACATTCATTTTAATTCTTCTATGCAATATGCATTTAATAGGAATATACATGTAGAATCTATATAAGATTGTACACTGTCTCAGGGAAGGAGTAGGCAGGAAGGGGGCAATAAGGCAGAGGGAGTGGAAAAAAATCTAAATTTATAGAAGCGAATGTAGAACACTGAAAACAAATAAATTAATTCAATTAAAAACAAAAAATTCTGTGCTGTTTTAATTAAGCTATATAGTATATCAATAACGCACAGTACAATAATTTAGCATTTATTGGATGACTATTATATGTCAGGTAGTGAAGCTAGGTGTCACAGTGGATAGAGCACTGGGCTTAGAATCCTGAAGACCTTTCTTCCTGACTCTTTCACAGTTGGTCTCAAACACTTACTAGCTATGTGACTCTGGGCAAGTCACTTAACCCTGTTTGCCTCAGTTTCCTTGACTTCGAAATGAGCTGGAGAAGGACATAGTAAACTCTAGTATCTTTGTCAAGCAAATCTCAAATAGCAAAAGGGATAATTCTTATTATATTAGGTTGAAAATATTTTGCACAAATGAAGCCAATACAACCAAAATTAGGAAGGAAGCAGAAAACTGGGAAATATTTTCTACAACTATTCTCTGTGATAAAGTCCTCATTTCTAAAATATATAGAGAACTGAGTCAAAGTTACAAGAATACAAGTTGTTTCCCAATTGAAAAATGGTCAAAGGGGGCAGAATCAAGATGGCAGAGTGAGAGCAACTACGCACCTTTTAGACAAACTCCCTCAGATATCTCTAAAAAGAGAATCTGACCAAAGCTTGGAAGTGCAGAATCCAATAGGAGACCAACTGTGACAGTTTCATAGTCCAGGACAGACTGGAAGATTAAGGTAAAAATCTGTTCCACAAGGGTGGAGGAACATACAGCGCACAGCACAACATTCCGGCCACTGCACGACTGAACAGGAAAGCCCAGGGGTGGTCTGAGGAATTTGTAGTACGGCGGGATAGCAGCTCAGAGTGACAGTCAAGGGAAGCTGAGCAAATGAGAGCCACAGAAGGAGGCCCAGGTATCTGCAGGAGGTGTGCTCAATACTTTCAATCCACAGATTAAATGTCTGTAAGTCACCTACTTGAACTTTGAGGAGCCAAAATGGTGAATTGATCAGTAAATGCTCTCTCCTCCTCCCCTTGTTGACTTTGAAAGAACCATAAAATATTTCCCCAGAAAAATCCTGGAACAGTGGGATCAGCAAAAGGGGCAAGCAGTCTCATAGCACATGAGGCTAGGAAAATAGCTAAGGGGGCTTCATCTTACTGTGGCAAAGGACTGGAGCTGTCCCAGACAGCCAGAGCTCCAGGGATGTAGAGCCTGGCACTAGGATCCAGGTGTGCCTAAGCACTCCAGGGGAATCAGGAAGACAGCTGAGATTGCCAGGCACTGAGCTTACCTTTCCTTTAGCTCAGCTGAGGAGATTTCCCTTGAAGAGACCACCACTCCACCACAATTAACAAGCTACCTCCAGGGCTGATCCGAAGAAACACAAATAGATTTCATCTGCCTTTGATTTCTGATACCAGCCAGTTCAACACCAAGTTCTTTAGAGTCTAGCTGATAGAACCAGAGGCCACAACACACAAAACCTTACCATTATGAGCAAGAAGCAAAAGCGGAAGGGAAAGAACATAGAATCTTTCTATGAGGACAAGGACCAAAACATGAATACCAAAGAGGTCAATATTGAGACTGTACTCCTGTGTGAAACATCAGAAGGGACTGTGAACTGCTCACATGAACAGAGAGCACTCCTGGAACAGTTGAAGAAGTAAATAGAAGAAAAAATGGTCAATGATTTTAGAAGTATGAAAATAGAATTCACTGAAGAAAACAGTTCTTTAAAAAAGAAAATTGAACAAATGGAAAAGGAAGCGCAAAACCTAACTGGGAAAATTGTACAAATGGAAAAGAAAGCACAAAACCTAACTGAAAAAATTGGACAAATGGAAAAGGAAGAACAAAACCTAATTGGGAAAATTAGACAAATGGAAAAGGAAGTACAAAAATTAACTGGATAAAATGATTCCTTAAAACGGATAATTGGACAGATGAAAAAGGTGATGCAAAAGTTAACTGAAGAAAACAATCTGGTGAAAATTAGAATTGGACAAGAATAAACTGATGATGCTATGGGACATCAAGAATCAGTCAAACAAAATCCAAAGAAAGAAAACAGAAGAAAATGTAAAATATCTAATTGGAAAACAACTGACCTGAACGTAGATCCAGGAGAGAAAATTTAATTATAGGTCTACCACAAAACGATGATGAAAAAAAGAGTATGGACAATATCTTCCATGAAATCATCATGAAAAACTGCCCAGAAGTGCTAGATCTAGAGGGCAAAATAATCATCGAAAGAATCCACTGTTCACTTCCTGAAAAGGAACCCAAACTAAAAATACAAAGAAATATTTTTATCAAATTCCAGAAGTATCAAGTGAAAGAGAAAAATACTACAGGCAGCTACAAGGAAACCCTTCAAATATCGAGGAGCTACAGTCAGGATCACACATGACTTTGTAGCTTCTACATGAAAAGATCAAAGGAATTGGAATATGATATTTTGCAAGGCAAAGGAGCTGGGACTATAACTAAGGATCAATTACCCAGCAAAGTTCAGCATAACATTTCAGGCAAGGAAATGGACATGCAATGAAATAATGGATTTCCAGGAAATCTTAATACAAAAGACCAGAACTCAATAGAAAATTCAGTCTTCAAATGCAGGTCTCAAGAATGGCATAAAAAGGTAAACGGAGAAACAAACAAAAAAGAAGTGTTGCACAATATGGGCAAACTGTTTACATCCCTATAAGGGAAGATGATACTCATTAATCTTCAGAATTGTATATTTATTATGAAATGCAAGATGGGATATGCCTAGATAGAAGGAGGGGGTATAAATTAAATGATGTGATAGCAAATGTGATTTAAGGGTGCAAAGGGATTGTAATGGGAGATGGGAAAAGGAGGAGGCAGAAAAAAATTAATTCTATCACAGGAAGAGGCACAGAAATATATTACAGTAGAGGGAAAGAGGGGAGGTAGATGAATGTTGTTTGAATGGTACTCACATCTGATTGGATTCAAGGAGGGTACAACAAACTCAGTTAAGTGTAGAAATACAATTCATTCTATAGGCAGTAGGAGGGGAAGGAGGAAAGAAAAGAGAAGGCAGGCTAAAAGGGAGGGAAGAAGTAGTAAGGGAAAAGGGGATTAAAACAGAGGGGTGCTGAAAGAAGGGAGGGAAGACTGAGGGAGGCAGTGCTATGGCTAACTTGCCAATAAAATAAAATATAAATTTCAATTTGACATCCAAGGAAATAAATATTCACTCCAGACTCCCTTTTCAGGTTCATCCTCCCTTTACTGATATTGCTTTGTAGTGATACTTTCCTGATCTTGTGTTAACCTCTTTTGCCTCTTCATTTGCTCAGACTGTACCCACTTGTCTAGAATGAGCTTTCTTCTCATTTTTGCCTCTTAAAATCTTTTTTATTTTTACTTCAAGCCCCAGCCCAGGTGCCACATCTTCCATGATGCCTGCCATGAAACTTCTTACTCAATTTGGGCAAACTGTTCACCTCCCTATAAGAGAAGTTGATATTCATTAATCTAGAGAATTGTATATCTAATATGAATTGTAAAAGGGCTATTCAGAGATAGAGGGAATGGGTGTAAAGTAAATTATGTGATGACAAAAATATGATTAAAGTGTGCGAAGGAATTGTAACAGGAAATGTGAAAAGGAGGAAACAGAAAATGGTAAATTCCACCACAGGAAGAAGTACAAATTTATATTACAGTAGAGGGGAGGGAGATAAGCATTTTTTGAGAGGTACTCTCATCTGATTTGGTTCAAGGAGGGAACAACAAATTTAATTAAGTATATAAATCTAACTAGCTCTATAGGCAGTAGAAGTGGAAGGGGGAAAGAAAGGGGAGGGGAGGCTAAAAGGACGGGAAGAAGTAGTAAGGTTAAAGGGCAGTAAAAGAGAGGGAGGATAACAGAAGGAAGGGAAGACTGCGGGAGGTCGTGGTAAAAAATTAAAACCCTATTATGGAGGGGAATGGAGAAGGGAGAACTAAAAGCACAAATGGTGGGAAAGAGGATGGAGGGAAAGACAGATAGTAATCCTAACTGTGAATGTGAATGGGATGAATTCTCCCATAAAACAGAGATGGACAGAAGAATGAATTAAAAGCCATAATTCAACAATATGTTGTTTACAAGAAACACATTTGAAATATGGGCATACACACAGGATAAAGGTAAAAGGTTGGAGAAGAATATATTGTGCTTTTGTTGATATAAGAAAAGCAGAGGTAGCAATCCTAATCTCAGAGAAAGCAAAAGCATAAATAGATCTAATCAAAAGAGATAATGAAGGAAACTATACCCTGCTAAAAGGCACCACAGAAAATGAAGCAATATCATTTTTTTTTCTTTTTAAGTAGTTTTTTTCTAATTACATGTAAAAACAATTTTAACATTCATCTTTCTTAAAATTTGTGTTCAAACTTTTCTCCCTCTCTCCATCACCTTCTCTCTCCCTAACACAGTAAGGAATTTGATATAGGTTACATATTGCAATAATGTAAAACATATTTCCATATTAATCATTTTGTGAATGAAGAAAGAGACCAAAAGAAAACCATGAAAAAATAAATAGAATGTTTTGATATGCATTAGACTCCATCAAGTCTATCTTTGGATGTGGATAGCACTTTACATCATGAGTTTTTTGACATTGTCTTGGATCATTGTATTGCTGAGAAGAGCTAAGTCTATCACAATTGATCATCACATAGTGTTGCTATTGCTGTGTCCAGCATTCTCTTGGTTCTGTCACTTCACTTTGCATCAGTTCATGTAAGTCTTCCCACGTGCTTCTGAATTCTACTTGCTCACTTCTTGTAGCACAACAGTATTCCATTACATTCATATAACACAGCTTGTTCAGCCATTCTCCAACTGATGGGCATAAGATGAAAACTTTCTAACAGTGACTTGGAGGCATTTGTTAGAGAGAAGGAATTGCTTGTTTTGTTATCATGAATTAGGAGTCTGCTCCATGTGTCTGAGGAAGATCCCAACATCCTGTTCCTCTCTACAGATCTTCCCTAAACTTCCACTATAAGGGGCAAGGCAACTCTGCCCTACAGTCCTGATCCCATGTTAATTTCCTCTACAATTTCCAAATTCTTTATGACCAGTGCAAGCTTTACAAGAGACCTGTTACATACACAAATGTACATCCTATACATATATGTGCATATATCTTTGTGTGTATATACATATTTTAAAAAATAAATCCAGTCATCCAGAAAAAAGCAAAATATTTGGGAAAACGTCTGTACTAAAATATATGTGGTAATGATATTATATCCAAAATTAATAAGTAATTAAAATGAATTTTAAAAGTAAGACCTATTTCCTAATGAATAATTGGCCAGAGTATGAACAGGAACTTCTTTTTTTTTTTAATTAAATTTATTTATTTAACTTTTAACATTCATTTTCACAAAATTTTGGGTTACAAATTTTCTCCTCTTTCATCCCCTCTCCCCTCCCAAACACCAAACACTTTAATTTCCCCTACGACCAATCTGCTCTCTATTCTGTCATCCCTCGCTGCCTTTGTCTCCATCTTCTCTTTTGTCCTGTAGGGCCAGATAGCTTTCTATACCCCTTTACCTGTATTTCTTATTTCCTAGCGGCAAGAACATTACTCAACAGTTGATCCTAACACTTTGAGTTCCAACTTCTTTACCTCCCTCCCTCTCCACCCCTTCCCTTTGGAAGGCAAGCAATTCAATATAAGCCAAATCTGTGTACTTTTGCAAATGACTTCCATAATAGTTGTGTTGTATAGGACTAACTATATTTCCCTCCATCCTATCCTGTCCCCCATTACTTCTATTCTCTTTTGATCCTATCCCTCCCCATGAGTGTCGACCTCGAATTGCACTCTCCTCCCCATGCCCTCCCTTCTATCATCCCCCTCACCCTGCTTGTCCCCTTATCCCCCACTTTCCTGTATGGTGAGGTAGGTTTTCCTACCAAAATGAGTGTGCATTTTATTCTTTCCTTTAGTGGAATGTGATGAGAGTAGACTTCATGTTTTTCTCTCACCTCCCCTCTTTATCCCTCCACTAATGAGTCTTTTGCTTGCCTCTTTTATGAGAGATAATTTGGCCCATTCAATTTCTCCCTTTCTCCTCCCAATATATTTCTCTCTCACTGCTTGATTTCATTTTTTTTAAGATATGATCCCATCCTCTTCAATTCACTCTGGGCACTCTGTCTCTATGTATGTGTGCGTGTGTGCAAGTGTGTGTGTGTAATCCCACCCAGTACCCAGATACTGAAATATTTCAAGAGTTACAAATATTGTCATTCCATGTAGGAATGTAAATAGTTCAACTTTAGTAAGTCCCTTATGACTTCTCTTTGCTGTTCACCTTTTCATGGTTCTCTTCATTCTTGTGTTTGTAAGTCAAATTTTCTTTTCAGCTCTGGTCTTTTCATCAAGAATGCTTGAAAATCCTCTATTTCATTGAAAGACCAATTTTTCCCCTGAAGTATTATACTCAGTTTTGCTGGGTAGGTGATTCTTGGTTTTAGTCCTAGTTCCTTTGACTTCTGGAATATCCTATTCCATGCCCTTCGATCTCTTAATGTAGAGGCTGCTAGATCTTGTGTTATCCTGATTGTATTTCCACAATACTTGAATTGTTTCTTTCTAGCTGCTTGAAATATTTTCTCCTTGACCTGAGAACTCTGGAATTTGGCTACGATGTTCCTAGGAGTTTCTCTTTTTGGATCTCTTTCAGGCAGTGTTCTGTGGATTCCTTGAATATTTATTTTGCCCTCTGGTTCTAGAATCTCAGGACAGTTTTCCTTGACAATTTCATGAAAGATGATGTCTAGGCTCTTCTTTTGATCATGGCTTTAAGGTAGTCCCATAATTTTTAAATTGTCTCTCCTGGATCTATTTTCCAGGTCAGTTGTTTTTCCAATTAGATATTTCACATTATGTTCCATTTTTCCATTCTTCTCGTTTTGTTCTGTGATTTCTTGCTTTCTCATAAAGTCCTTAGCCTCCATCTGTGCCATTCTAATTTTGAAAGAACTATTTTCTTCAGTGAGCTTTTGAATCTCCTTTTCCATTTGGCTAATTCTGCTTTTGAAAGCATTCTTCTCCTCATTGGCTTTTTGAACCGCTTTTGCCAATTGAGTTAGGCTAGTTTTCAAGGTGTTATTTTCTTCAACATTTTTTTGGGTCTCCTTTAGCAGGGAGCTGATCTGCTGTTCATGCTTTGATTTCATGTCTCTCATTTCTCTTCCCAGCTTTTCCTCTACCTCTCTAACTTGATTTTCAAAATTCTTTTTGAGCTCTTCCATGGCCTGAGCCCATTGGGTGGGCTGGGACACAGAAGCCTTGATTTCTGTGTCTTTGCCTGATGGTAAGCATTGTTCTTCCTCATCAGAAAGGAAGGGAAGAGATGCCTGTTCACCAAGAAAGTAACCTTCTGTAGTCTTATTTCTTTTCCCTTTTCTGGGCATTTTCCCAGCCAGTGACTTGACCTCTGAATATTCTCCTCACACCCACCTCACCTCCTGATCCTCCCAGCCAGCGTTTGGAGTCTGAGATTCAAGTGCTGCTTCCAGCCTTAGGGCTTTTGGCGGGGGCAGGGCTGCTATTCAGTGTGAGATTAAGTTCAGATGCTCAGGTTGGGGCAGGGCCTCCTCTCAGGCTCAGTTCCCTCAGGGAGTTTATGCACAGACCTTCAACAATGGATCCAGGCTCATGCCTGCTTTGGGAGCCCCGGTCTGCAGCCGCCTCCCAGCCTCTACCTCCCGGGGGGGCCCAAGTTATGGGGGCACCCCACTCCCCCCTCGACCCACCAAAGAGACTCTCTTACCGACCCCCGTCACCTGTGGGTGGAGGGACTTGTGCGGCCACTGGAGATCCCGTCCCTGAAGCCCGCTCGGATCTTTTCCTCTCGGTGCCGCGGCCGTAGCAGGGCTGTACTCAGCTCCCAGTCCCAGCGCCCAGTCCACAGCACGCAGAACCCCCCACGAGAGGTTTGCAGGTCTCTCCAGAACAGAAATCTCCCTCGCTCCAATGTTCCGTGGCCTCTGGGTGCAGAATTCGCAGTGAGTTACTTCCCTGTAGCCGTTCTATGGGTTGTGGGTTCGGAGCTATGTGTATGTGCGTCTTTCTACTCCACCATCTTGGCTCCCTCAATATCATTACTAAATATATATGCTTCTGGTGGAATGGCATCCAGATTCGTAGAGGAGAAGCTAAGGGAGTTACAGGAAGATATAGGTAGCAAAACTATACTAGTGGGGGACCTCAACTCCTCCCTCTCTGAACCTGATAAACCTGACATTAAAATAAGCAATAAAAAAATTAAGGAGGTGAATAAAACTCTGGATAAGGTAGATATGATAGCTCTCTGGAGAAAATGTAATGGGGATAGGAAGGAATATACCTTTTTCTCAGTGGTAGATGGCAAAAAATACAAAAATTGATCTTGTATTAGGGCATAAAAACCTCACAGTCCAGTGCAGAAAGGCAGAGATAGTCAATGCATCCTTCTCAGATCATAATGTAATAAAACCCATATGTAATAAATTGTCATGGAAAGCTAGACCAAACATTAATTGGAAACTAAACAATCTAATTGTAAAGAAGTAGTGGGTTAAACAACAAATCATGGAAACAATCAACAACCTCATTCAAAACAATGACAATAGTGAGACAACCTACCAAATCTTATGGGGTATGACAAAAGCAGTTCTTAAGGGAAGCTTTTTTATCTTTGAATGCCTGTTTGAATAAAATACAGAAAGAAGAGATCAATAAATTGGGCATGCAGCTGAAAAAGGTCGAAAAATAGCAAATTTAAAATCCCCAAGTAAATACCAAATTAGAAATACTGAAAACCAAAGGAGAGATTAATAAAACTGAAATTAAGAAAACCATGGAACAAATACCATTTTATGAAAAAAAACAATAAAATTGATAAACATTTGATCAATTTGATTTAAAAGAAGAAAGAAGAAAAGCAAATGACCAATATCAACAGTGAAAGGGGTGAACTCACCTCCAATGAGGAGGGAATTAAAACAATAATTAGAACTTGCTTTGCCCAACTGTATGCCCATAAATTCTACAATATAAATGAGATGGAAGATTAAATTAAATACTTAAATAACACCATCTCAGTAAAATAAATTGAACAAGCCATCAATGAACGCCCTGTGAAAAACTCTCCATGGCTGGATGGATTTACAAGTGAATTCCATCAAATATTTAAAGAACAGTTGATTCCAAAACTATATAGACTATTTGGAAAAATTGGGGAAGGAGTCCTCCCAAATTCGTTTTATGATACAAATATGATTTTGATACCTAAAACAGGGAGAGACAAAACATAGAAAGAAAATTATAGACCACTTTCTTTAATGAATATAGATGCTAAAATTTTAAAGAAGATTTTAGCAAAATGAATATAGCACCTTATCGTGAGAATAATGCATCATGATCAGGTAGGATTCATGCCAGGAATTCTAGACTGGTTCAGTATTACGAAAACTATTACCATTAATGATCATATCAACAACAAACCTAACAGAAACCACATGATTATCTCAATAGATGAAGAAAAAGCATTTGCAAAAATACAACACCCATTCCTATTACAAACACTGGAGAGCATAGGAATAAAGGGAACTTTCCATAAAATAATAATCAGTATCTATCTAAAACCCACAGCAAGCATTATATGCAATGGAGATAAGCTAGATGTATTTCCAATAAGATCAGGGGTGAAACACAAATGTCCATTATCACCACTGTTATTCAACATGGTACTAGAAATTTTAGCTGTAGAAATTAGAGAAACTAAAGAAATTGAAGGAATTAGAGTAGGCAAAGAGGAAACTGAGTTATCATTCTTTGCAAATAATATGACGATATATTTAGAGAATCCCAAAGATTCAGGTAAAAAACTATTTGAAATAATAAATAACTTTGGCAAAGTTGCAGGTTGCAAAACAAATCCATGTAATTCTTCTGCATTTCTATATATTACTAACAAAGCCCAACAGCAAGAGATAGAAGGAAAAGTCCTGTTTAAGGCTAGGGTAGACACTATAAAATATATGGAAGTCTACCTGCCAAAACAAATCCAGGTGACTATATGAACACAATTGCAAGACATTTTTCTCAGAAATAAACTCAGATATAAGAAAGTGGAAAAACATCAGTTGCTCACCCAACTGGGCTGAACCAATATAATAAAAATGACAATTCTACCTAAATTAATTTACTTATTTAGCACCACACCAATCAAACTATCTGATAATTATTTTCTAGAACTTGAAAAAATAATATCAAAATTCATCTGAAATACCAAGGGAACTAATGAAGATATATGCTAGGAAAAATGGCCTAGCTCTACCAGATTTCAAATTGTATTATGAAGCAGCAATTATCAAAACCACTTGGTACTGGCTAATAAACAAAAAGGTAGACCAGCTTCTGGGATAGGAATTCACTGTTTGACCAAAATATCTGGGAAAACTGGATAAAAATATGGCTGAAACTAATCTTAGACCAATGTCTCACAACGTACATAAGAATAAAATCCTAATGGGTACATGATCTAGGTATAAAGATTGATACTATAAACAAATTGGTGGAGCAAGGATTAGTGTATTTATCAGATTCAGGCAGAAGGGAAGAAGTTTTGACTAAAGGAGAGATAGAAAGCATTATGAAGTATGAAATGGATAATTTTGATTACATTAAACTGAAAAGTTTTTGCACAACCAAATCTAATGCAACCAAGATTAAGGGAAGCAGAAAACTGGGAAAGAAGTTTTCAACTAGTGTCTGTGATAAAGGCCTCATTTCTAAAATATATAGAGAATTGTGTCAAATGCACAAGAATACAAGTAATTTCCCAGTTGATAAATGGTCAAAGGACATTAACAGGGAGTTTTCAAAGGATGAAATTAAAGATAACTATAATCTTATGAAAAACTGCTCTAAATCACTATTCATTACGGAAATGCAAATCCAAACAACTCTGAGACACCACATCATACCTATCAGATTGTCTAACATGACAGAACAGTTAGAGGATAAATGTTGGAGAATACGTGGGAGAGATGGAACACTAATTTATTGTTAGTGGAGCTGTGAGTTCATCCAATCATTCTGGAAAGCAATCTGGTACTATGCCCAAAGGGCTACAAAAATGTGCGTACCCTTTGATCCAGCAGTACTGCTTCTAATACTGTATCCCCAAGAGATCATAAAATTGGGAAAGGGTCCCACATGTACAAAAATATTTATAACAACCCTCTTTTTGATGGCCAAACCTGGAAATCAAGGGGATGCCCATCAGTTGTGGAATGGCTGACTAAATTATGGTATAGAAATGTAATGGAATACTGTTGCACTATAGGACATGATGAACAAGAAGACTTCAGAGATGCCTGGAAAGACTTATATGATCTGATGCTGAGTGAAAGGAGCATAACCAGGAGAACTTTGTGCACAGCAATGATGACAGTGTGTGAGAGTTTTTTCTGATACAGTTGGAACTTCATTGCAATGCAAGGACTTTAGAAAATTCCTAGTGGTCTTTTAAGACAAAATGCCTTCCACATCCAGAGAAAGAACCTTGGAATTCAATTGCAGAATGCAGCAGATTATTTACTTTTGTATTAATTATGTTTTGGTTTGTTTTATGATTTCTCCCATTCATTTTAATTCTTCTACACAACATGACTATAGTGAAAATGTATTTAATAGGAATGGATGTGTAGATCCTATATAGAATTGTATGTCATTTTGGGGAGAGAGGGGAGAAATAATCTAAGTTATAGGGTATCTAGAGTCATATGAAAAATGCTCTAAATCCCTATTGATTAGAGTGATGCAAGTCAAAAAATAAAACTCTGAGGTGCCACATCACACCTATCAGTACACTTAACACGACAAAACAGGAAGATGATAAATTGTGAAGATATGGGAGAGTTGGAACACTAATTCATTGTTGGTGGAGTTGTGAGTTCATCCAACCATTCTGCTAAGCAATTTGGAACTATACCCAAAGGGCTATAAAACTGTGCTTACCCTTTGACACAGCAATATAACTTCTAGAGCTGTATCCCAAAGAGATCACAAAAATGGAAAAGTTCTCAAATGTGCAAAATTATTTATAGCACCTCTTTTTTCAGTGGTGAAAGATATGAAATGGAAGCAATTTTACCCTCAAGAAACTGATATTGTATTTGATGGATATAGTATATTTATAAGTGTACTCAAAATAAGAAATATAATTGTTGTTTTTTTTCTTTCCTGAGAGTGGTGAATGTGCCATGACAATCAGAGCAAATAAGAGAGATGCTTTCATGAATATGACCTTCAAACAGAGACATGAAAAAATCATGGGTTCCAAGATGGAGTAAGTCTGATGTGAGCATTCTGGGATGTGGTACAATTTATGGAATTGCATGGAAGTGGGAGATGTCATGATTTTTATGTAGAAGAACAAGCAGTTCAGTTAGGTGGAACATAGTAGAGTGTGTAAAAGGGAAACAGGGGGGAAGTAATATTTCATTAATTTGGAAATATAAATGCAAATAAGATTGTAAAGAGATTTCAGTGCTAAATAAATTACTTTGCATATTATCTTTGAGTCAGTGAGGAATACTACTATAGTGTCATGGTCACAATCATTCTTTTGGAATTTCAGTTTGGAAGATCAACTATATATAAAGTGAATTGGAAAGTGATCAGATTAAATACAACTGGGAAAATTAGCAGGATATTCCAATAGTCTGAATAAGAGATGATGAAATCCTGAACTAGAGACGTTTTGGTGGTAAAGGTATATATCCTAGAGATGTGGAGGTTCAATGCACAAGACCTGGTCAACGCATGTGAACATAGTAAAAGCAAAGAAGTGACGATAGTTCCCGTATTTGAAAAACTATGCGAGAGGAAGTAATCTGGTACTCTCAACAGAAATAAAGTATTAAGGAGAATTAGGATAAGAATTAATGATACTGAATTGAGACATGTTGAGTGTGAGACATCAATGGTGTCTCTGCTTATTCAAAGTGGCAGGAGGAGTCCATCTTTCCAACCTCTTTAAAAAAATAAAAAGATAAATGAAAAAAAAAACTTTACATGATTCTATAAGACCCCCAATAATCATGCTTTTCATTTTCACAGCATTGTTAGAGGGAGAAAGATTGCACTTTAATGCTCATCTTTCTTATCTCTTCCCTTAACTCCTTGGAATTTCACTTTTGAACCCACCACTTGACTGAAACTTCTTTTCCAAGGTTACCAATGATGTCTTCTTCATCACTGATGTCAATGACCCTTAGCCAATTTCACTTTAATTTCACAGCACTTGATTCTGCTGCTTAGTATTCCTCCCTCTTCTCCCTGGATTTCTATAACCTTACTCTTTCATTTCCCTGTCTGATTATATTTCTTCTCAGTCTCTTTTTCTTTATCATCATCCATGACCTACCTCTTATGTTTGGGCACACTTCAGAACTCTATCTTGGGACCTTTTAGCTCTATACTTTCTTATTCATCTTACCATCTACCATTGGTTTAATGCCATCTGTATTCAGATCACTCCAAAAATCAAATATCCAGCTCTCATATTTGTTCTGAATTGTGATCCCCCACTGCTTTCTTCCTAGATGTCTCCACACTTCTCATAAATACTTCTATCCCAATATTCCATTGAAGAACCATGTCAATTAAAGAAATAATAAAAGAAGAAAAAGAAAAATCATCTCAAATGTAATGTAATACATGAGGCTTTTCCTGACTGCATTTTTCCAAATTTACTTGTATTTATATCAAGTCTCTTTTTTATTTATTTCTTTGTATACATTCTATTCACTCCCCCCTCCACCTTCCATGAACCAGCAGAGTGTAAGTTTCCTGAAGGCAAAGCCTGTTTTCATTTTCATCTCAGAGTCCCCTATGTATTTCAAGATTGGATTCTGAGAAAAAGTTTGCTGAATTGAATCAAATGTAATTATATGATTTTCTATAATCTTTCTTTGGCAGCCATATCATCTATCACCCATTGTATACCTGAAGGCTGTTTAGCTTATAGCAACATTCTACCTGCTCTGGTGATGTAGCATAGAGGGCATTCATTCCCATGCCCCTCTGAGGATTATGACAGGATGTTAATGTAGGAGGACCTACTTCTTTGGCATGTGTGCCAGGCATATGATTTCCTAGTATATATAACTTCCAGTGTGGAAATTTCCTCCACCAGAGGAAATGAGAATACCTCTCTGACTTAGTTTTATCCTGGGGAACTTCATAAAGTACTAAGGAGTTAAGTGACATATCCATGCTCACACAACTCGTAAGTAGTAGAGGCACTGCTTGAACTCAGATATGTTTGAATTTGATCCCAGTATATTCTGTATCTTATTACATTACATTCCTTCTATATTTCAGTTAATAAAATTAAATGATTGTATTACATAATTGCAAAGTCCTTACAAGTTCTAGCTTTTCCCCATAGCAAAGAATCATGGATTTGAGAATCACCAAAAACCTGAGAGGTCATCTATTCTGATGTCCCTTTCTATGCAATAATCCTAACTACAATGGCTGCAACAGAGTGACAGTGTGTGCCTTATCTTCCAAGACAGCTGATTCCATTTTTTTTTTTTTTTTGCCCAGGTCTGACTGCTAAAACATTTTCTCTGACATTAATCTGATATTTGCTTCCCTGTAACCTCCTTCTGTTGATCATAGTTCAGTACCCTGGAACTACACAGAACAAATCTCACTCGTGTTCCACATGACAACATTTCAAATATTTAAAAATGTAATAATAATGTTTCTTGCTTGGTTGTTTCTTCTCCGGGCTAGAAATTATGAATTTCTTCAACTACTCCTCATAAGGCATGGTATCCATCCCCTTCACCATGCAGATTACTCTCCTCCAGGTACATTTAAATTTATCATTGCCCATGTTTAAATGTGATGCCCCAAACTGAATATAAGATTCCATGTATGGTAATATTCCATAATATCTCTCTTCCTTTTGCTTTTGCATCCTCCTCCCACACCTTCCCACCCGGTTCATGGCTCCTAAATTCCTTTCTTCTTTGGTTTTCAGATTTCCAGCATGCAAAATAAGTCGAGTTAGTGTAGATTCCCTTTGAGTCTCATTCAGCTCTAAATCCTATCATTCATATATGTCTAAAAAGTTTCAACCATACTATCATCTTTAGATTTGTAGCATTCTGTATGAATGTACATACTGTGCTATTCCTCTTTTTGTAATATCAAACAAGTTGCTTCGAAACAATATCATAGGTTTAGAATTGGAAGAGTGGCACAAGAGGAAATCTTAAATTTTCAGCTGAGGCAACTGAGGTCCAAAAGATTTTATCATTTTATGCGAAGACACATAGATAACAGTTACAATTGATAAAGATTGAATTCTGGTCATAAGGGATCAGAAATTCTGATTCTGGGGAGGCATTAAATGTTGTCTCATCTTGATCCTTTAAATTAAAGATGAAAAGAAATAGATGCTGCCCATCGGTTAGTACTCTCCCAAGGTCATGCAGGAACTACATGAAAAACTAGAATTAAAATTTAGGCATTATAACTCCAAGGGCAGTAAGTTAACACAGTTGACAGAGCACTGGAACTGAAGTCAGGATGACGTATCTCCTGAGTTCAAATTTGACCTCAAACATTTACTAGCCATGTTACCCTGGGCAAGTCACTTAACCATGTTTGCCTCAATTTTCTCATCTGTAAAATAAACTGGAGAAGAAAATGGCAAACCAGTGCAGTGTCTTTGCCAAGAAAACTCCAAATGCAATCAATAGTCAGACATGACTAAAACAACTGAATGATAACCTTCTTGATAGTGATGTGCCTTCTGCCCCATACCTGCTGTCTCTAATGACAGTGGACACATAGATAAATATATACAACATTCATTAAGTTCTTATTATGTGTCAATATAGTGCTAAATACTGGTGAAAATATACAAGCCAAGATGGCAATATCTGCCTTCAGGATCTTATATTCTCATGGGGGAAGGGAGCATTAAAAAAGTGAATTGGTCAGGGGATCTAATGATATTAAGGTTTGGAGTGAGTGGCAGAGAAATCGGGAAGAGGTCTGATCCTGGATAAACTGTGGTGAAAGTCAATTATCAGTGGTGATAATGGAGGCTGGCATACAGTATAATCATCACAGGTTCCAATTGTCATTAGAATTCACTTAGCCCTGATAATTGTAAGGGAAATAAGTTATTTGCATCAAAAGACCACTATACCTGACAATGAAAGCTGGTGGTTTATTAATAATTAAAAATATTTTTGTGTTCTGATACTGATGGAATATTTAATTGCTTGTTCAGTCAATGCGAATGTGCCATTTATTATTCATTAAAGATAAATGTTGCTTAATGGCCCTGAATGGAAATATGTTGCGTTGGGATTACGAAGGCCACGCAGAGTTGATTTATGATTTAGTAATCGATTGCACTTTTTCTGGACTGGTTTTAATGACTTGGCTCACCCGGTAGCTCTTCACACTGACACAGGATTTTATTAAAAGCATGGGAGTAAAGATGTTACTTAGTGTACCCCAGGGAGAGCAACAGCGCTGTCTTTTCCATGGAATAAGTCAAAAGGGTTAAGGTGGACCTCACTCAAAAGAGTGTGAATATGAGGGTTGACTCACATGAGCAGACCAGAAGCACTTTCTTTCATTTACAGTGTGAGATCTCCTATATTCTTGCTTTTAGCACATGCCACGCTGTGTCATTGTAACTTTGCCAAGTTCCATTCAAGGGCTAAGGACTTGGAAGACTTTTTCTCCTTCCCAATTGAGTTAGCAGAGTTATCTGAAGCAGTTTATGAATGATTCATCCAGTTTTCTTCATTAATTCCTCTGATATTGTTTTTCCCCCACCAAGGGTCAAAGTTTAAAAAGGGCTACACTTTTGTGAGCTCCAATTCTGAGGTCCTTTAACCTCTCAGGACACATACAGGATGTGGGATCACTGAATAGTGAGTCATTCACCTCTGAGTTGTTAGTACAGCCTTCCATTCCACATCTGGTCTCTTTCTCATTTAAAGGGTCTTGTTTCTATACATCTGGGTCTAATACCTACACAGCTGGCAGTATGTCAAATCTGAGAAAATTGAGTGAGGTCTAGGCAAGCCTTAATTATTTCTCCACACAAGATTTGAATCCTCTTTTTTTTTTTTCAGCTAATAGAGACTTTTCTGCCACTGAAGAGTGAGGGACTTGTGGTTTCAAGACAAGATTTGCTTTAGACATATTGATAAATAATGTATATTTTGATCAGAAAGGGACTATGGGCCCTGCTGGGCAAACAAGAAGCTTTCTGTAGGAAACTCATCAAATAAAAGCTTATAGATAAACAGCATACACTGATTGACTTAAAATTACATGTTTGCAGGGAAGTTTCCTCTTAACACCAACCAAAGGAAGACTAGAGACATACAGTATGGACAAGTGGTATGCCCGGATCTCCTGAAAATAATAACTCACAGTTAAATGTTTGAAGATTTAAAATGAAAATTTCAGGTACATTATTTTATCTTTCTAAAAACATGGCAAAGAAAGTACAGTATAATTATTATTCTCATCTTTTAGATAGGGAAACTAAGACAGAGGGAGGCTAAGTGAATGATCCAGGGTCTCCCAGCTAGTAAATGTAGCGGGATATGAACCTTCAACTTTATGAGTGCATATTTATCACTTGGTTCCCTATACCTTATTTATTTTCAGATTTTGCAAAGGAATTTGACTTTGTCACTCAAGAACAAATCACAAAACTTGAAAAAAATTAGAATTTTATTCTGTCATTGGACAAAGGAGAGAGTAGAAAAAGGTGTGGCTTCTTCCTTGAAAGTCTTTGTGAGGTTACATTACAAAGAGTACAGTCATACTGTAAGGACAAGAGCTGCTTGACCAGCACAGGAATTGCATGTACACAGTTGGAAAGTTTTCAGAAAATGGAAGTTTGATATGAAGTAAATGTTCAGATTTTTGGAACCCAAAACACAATTTTGGGTGCATACAAAACAAGAGCTCTGTGAAATCTAAGCATTCTCAACAGGCATCTGGCTTCCCCCAGTGCTTCTTGGGTTAATCTAATAGTTAGTACAAGGGATTTGTTTGGTGAAGTTTGAATTCAGTCAAAGGGCCACACTTGAGAATCTAGAGGGTCACGTGTGGCCTTGAGGCTGCAGATTATCCACCCTTGGACTTTAGCCTCTATTTTAAGCTAAGTCGAGGTCCTACCCATATAAAGAAAGGTCCAAACAACATTGATACATAATATTTTTTTCCATATAAGATACATGTATGGAGGAAATAAGCACTTGAATATGTCTGGTCGCAAAATAGTACATTAGCCACTTCACCAATGAATAAAAGTAAGAGTCTGCATGGTGCAGATCCATTGACAGGTATTTTTAAAGCACTTACTGAGCTAAGTAATGGTGATATAAGTACAAGTAAGTCAATCAGTCCCTTCTCTAACAATGTTACATTCTATATGAGGCAGATAACTCAAAAATGTATGCAGGAAATGGGAAGGAGAGAATTGGACTGCATGCTACAGAGAGAGCTGGGAAGTAAAGATACAGTTCTCCTTGGAGTCAAGTTCTCTCTTGTTACATCCTAGTTTTTCGAGCCTGGACAAGACAACTAACCGCTAAGCACCCTATACAACTCTTGAAGACTGTAAGTTGAAGAGAAGACAATGATCTGTTCTAATAAGCTATTCCTTACAAGGAGGTCACTACATCAATCATGTCAAACTCAAGTAGAAATGGGAGCTACTAAATGGTACAATACATAAGAATCCTTGTGGACTGCATATTGACTTGGATATCCATTCATGTTGATTTATTTCTTTATTAGTACATCAACACATTCAAATCATTTTATTTTACATTTTAATGCAACTACATTTTGATCTGGTTTGGGCCACACTAAAGATTGTGGGCCATGTGTAACTGTACCACAGTGGTGAAATCACAAGTACGTTTAAAAATAAGGACCAAAAATACTGAACCAAAATTGGGTTTGAGGGTGTTATGGGAACCCTAAAAAGCAAGGGTGCAGGGTATGCACCTGCCTTAAAAGGATTCGACCACTCAAGCCTTCTTTCAATTCAAGTAGTGCATTTATTGTTACACCAGTTGAATGGGAGAGTCCTGGTGAGTCTGTGCATTTGATAAGGATATACTTTTATAAGGAAAAACATTGTGGGAAGATCTAGATGGGATCTAGAAGTGATGAGTATTCTGGAATGATCCAGAGGTAACAGAGAACAAAAGACTGGGGCTGGGTTGGGATGGAGGCCAAGGAAAGTATTGTGGCTTCATGATATGTTATGATGGAACAGTCTCAAAGAATTCAGTCAGACTACCTTTAATCCAATTATAGGCATTTATTTAGATTGTCTACTCTCATGAAGTGGGCTAAGTTCCAAGAGGAACCAACAACCTAAGAGAAAGCAAGATGGATTTTTACAGGATAAAGTTGAAATTGTATAACAGATATTATGAATATTAAAAAGGCAGGAGGGGCTTGTTAAGGGATTAGGCAATACAGGAGGGAGGAAATAGGTAAGTGTTTACCCATAATACATACAAAAAAACATTTGGGTGTATGTATTATAATGATATTGTAATAAGACTCCATACATCATAAGTTCACCTAAAGGATAGTTTTTGCTATTACTGCATAGGAAAGTCCCTTCTATTGTTTTGGTATCCACATTCTGATCAAGCATCCTGATAATGCTGTTTTATGATTGACTGAGTCTTGTGTTCCTGTCTGAGACTAGATAGATGTGGTTGTGATTGAGTGTATAGACATGCCTGCTATTTCTGTTGGAAATATGAGGAATGAGTCTGGGGGCAATGGTTAGCTAGAAGCAGTGGCTGGGATTCCATCCCATGCACATGCCTGCTATTTCTGTGAGAAATATGAGTTTATGGACACACCTGTAGTTCTGGTGAACAGTGAGGCATATATAAAGGAGTTAGGATATTGAATTGGGGGGGGGGTGTGATTGGCTAGGTAGGGGCAGTGGGCCTGCAGTTCACTGGGGCTGAGGGCTGCCATTCATTGGGGCTGAGGGCAACTTTATCAGGATTCCATCAAAAGGACAGTTGAACTGATTGTTGAGTGGGACGGCTAGATGTCTTAAGTGAACCCAAATGTCTGGGCTGCTGAAATTTGTGGTAAAGTAAAGGGGCACTTCATAGGGGTCCCATTGCTCCATCAGCTCCTTCATTGGCACATAATGATCCGATTCTAAACCATTACCTTGGAGGACTGTATGTAAATATGACAAAAAAAAAAGCAGAATGCTCACATCATATCACTGAATTCCCAAAGCTATAATGACAAGAATGTTTGAAATTTCATATAATTCTTGCTAATCAAATTTTCCAATTGCCATCTACTATACAGGACATCTTAATGAAAATTCCAAGTACTGGTTTCTAATAGAATGTGTTTTAAATTCAGGGTGATGAATATTTTCAACTTTTGTCATTAGTAACTTTAAAAAAAAAACTATGGTATTTAGGGTATTTCTTTAATTGTAATTTCAAAAAATATAAATAATCACTAATTATATGTATTCCAATTAACCAGACTTTGATATGGGGGACATGCGTGTGAGATGGTTGAACTTCATAATCTCAGAAAAAAAAGTACCACAGAGACCATCTCATCTAGCCCATAACTTAAAAAGAGATCGCCCAACAACATATCAGACAGTGTTTGAAGACCTCAGGAAGCAATTTACTCTCCCTAGAGGAAGCCAATTCTAAGTATTGAAGTAATGGCTAGGTGGCATGGGGAACGGAGTGCTGGACTTGGAGTGTGGATTACTGTTATTTGTTGTTCATTAGTTTAAATCCAGCTTCAGGCACTTACTAGCTGTGTGACCCTCTGGGGCCAAGGTGTTCCAAGGTTGAACGAAAAATATTTTAGCTTTGTTCTTCCATCTCCACTTCTACTTCTTTAATTTGCATTGGTATCTGTGATTCTCTTGTGTGCTTAAAGCCTCTCTGAAAGATACTTTGTTCTTGTTTACTTACTGTTTGATTGCTTGCTTAACTCCATCTCACAGGGAAATCTCTTTACTTCTCTTTTTTAAAAGAAGATCAAAACGTGGAGTAATTAAATTCACTAATTATTCTTTTCTTGGCAATTGTATTTATTTACTTTTCTTGAGTTTCCTTTTTTTGGGGGTGTCTGAAAGTCATGTATTCAAACAATGCAGAGATGGCGCAAATGTGTTTTTTTTCTAAACACTCGTCTTTTATTTTTTCAATGAAGACTAGACCCAGGTTTTTTGGGTATATAATTCCTGTCATGTTATTGTATTATGTTGCCTTAAATGTTTTTAAATAGAAGAATACTAATTTTGGAATATTTGACATTTCTTTCTTTATCTCTAAAAGTCATTTTCTAATGACAGAATTCATTTTAGATGTTTGAAATTAATAAATTTGACTACAGTGTGATAAGGAATTTGGAGCATAGATGCTCCCCCACGTACATGAAAGGAAGTTATATAAAATTTTGACCAGTGTCTTAATTTCCTGTTTTTAGAAATTCTGGAATTTAAAAAAAATCCTGCATTTTAGTACTCAAGATATGTATTAGTTGGTAGCAGAATGGAAAAGCAAATATAATATCTCAATGTGCTGCTTATGGGAAACCCATATAAAAAGAAAAACAAAACAAAAGATAGGATGCAAATGAGAATCTGAAATGAATTTCCTATGTATCAGCTAAATGTTAAAAAGTAAGACTGGAAATCGTTATTAAAAAAAATCTCTCTAGGTAAATAAGGAAAATATATTATACTGTGCAAAATGATTCATTTGCACCCCTACTCCATTCCAATCAACATTAATGAATTCAACATGATTCCACAAAGAGAAAATGATTGTTAGTAATTATTAGTGATACACTCATCCAGTCATATCCCTTTAGTCAGTTTCCAAACAATAGTACAAGAATAAACATGTATTAATACCTATTTTACATAAATTATATAGAGATAATTAGATATATTCTGACAGAAGGTCTTTAGAGTAGGCCTCAAGCTATAATCCAATGTTCACCTTTTGTTTACCAGTTATGAAGCTTACTTGTCTAACCACAAGAAGCTGACAAAGATATTTCCATTTTGTTTTGTTCAAATTCCATTTTCAAATCTAGTATGGGTAGAAAACTGTGGCATGGTATAGAAACTTCCTCAAAGTATCTCTGTTCTATTCATAACATCTCCTTTTGCCCAGCATGAAGAGGGAACAATTCATCTTATGATCAAATCATCAAGAGATATCCCATGCTTTGCTTAACCCGTCACCCTCTCCCTGCTGATGCATAATGTTTGGTCCTCAAAAACAAGACCTATCCATGAATAGAATATTTTTGTTTTATTTGTCTCTCCTGAGTGTCTGTTTATCATACTATATAAAAACAAAGTCCTGAGGGGCCAGAAAGAATCTTACTTCTTGAGAAAAATGAGCTCCATTACATTAGATAGGGCTGTGGCAACTTTTATAAAATAAATTAGCTTGGAGCTCTGCTACAGTGGTTTTTCTTGAAGGTTGGACAATTTTGTATCCCACTACACCTGAGAGAGGTATAGATAATCAACAAATATACATACATCCACATTGTTTTGCCAAATGGCAAAACATCTGAATTCATAAAGAAAAAGAAAATCTGAACTTCCAAAATTACATAGAAAATAATACTATGACCAAAGAAGACTTTACATTTCTGGTCTTAGAACTGGAAAGATATAACAGAAAGAATAAGTAAAGATAAAACAAACACAAAATAGCCTATTGAAGATGTTAGATCTAAAAGAATTATGGTGTTTTTTGATTGATCCATCCACTAAACTATGTCCCAACAAACTGGGCCAATCATGTAGCACTATATGGAAGTTTAAAAATACTAATGCATTGTTGGTGAAATTGTTCATTGATCTAATCATTCTGAAGAGCAATTTGGAACCATGCTCAAAGGGCAGCAAAACTGTGCATACCTGTTCATCCAGAAATACCACAACTATATCTGTAACCTCAAAAGATCATTAAAAGTGGGAAGAGAACTCACATAAACAAAAAATATTTATAGAAGCACTTTTTTGTGTGACAAAGAATTAGAAAATGGGAAGGGATGCCCATCAATTGGGAAATGACTGAACAAGTTGTGGTATATGAATGTAATGGGACACTACTGTGCCATAACAAATGAGATTTCAGGAAAAAAAAAATTGAAAACACAATAAATTTGGGAAAAAAAGAAACCTGAAAAGACTTATATGACCTGATGCTGAGTGAAGTGAGCAGAACAAGGAGAATATTGTAAAAAGTAACAGCAATGACAAACTGTGCAATGATAAATTATGATAGATTTAGCTCTTCTAGCAAAACAAGGATATAAGACAGTTCCAAAAGACTCATGATGGGACATATTATCGACATCCAGAGAAAGAACTATGGAATCTGAACACAGATTTAAGCATATTATTTTCACTGTTTTTCTTGTTGTTTTTCTCTTTTTTCTTATTTTTCTTTCACAACATCATCAATGAATAAATATAATTCATATAATTGTACACATACAACCTGGCTCTAATTATTTGATGTCTTGAAAAGAAAGGAGGAAGGAAGGGAAGAAGAAAAATTGGGAATGTAAAATCTTATGAAAGTGAATTTTAGAGAAAAAAACCAAATCTTTTATGAAAAAAAAAGAAAAAAGTCAGACACGATAAAGAATCACTGAATTCACTTGGATCAAATTGCCTCAAGAAGTCAAACACTAACAGATGACTAGGTCCAAAATAATATGTTACATGGTGAATGTGCACCAAGAATCATTATACTGGGACATTTCAAAATGAGCCTAAATTTCATGTTCCCCATTGGAGAGAACATTGTTGAAGTCTAAAAGTGATCAAGTAATCCACCATTAAAATCAATCAAAGAATGAATTTTCTTTTTTTATTAAATTATTTTATTTTTTTCAGTGTTTGACAATCACTTCCATATATCTTAGATTTTTCCCCTCCTTCTGCCTCATTGCCCCCTCCCTCCCCAATCCCTCCCTGAGAAGGATTACAATCTTATATAGGTTCTACACATACATTCCTAGTAAATACATGTACCACAGAAGAATGAAAATGAATGGGAGGAATCATAAAACAAAACAGAATATAAAAGGAAATAGTCTGTTGCTATCTACAATGCAATTCTTTCTCTGGATGTGGAAGGCATTTTGCCTCTAGAGTCCATTGGAAATGTTTTAAGTACATGCATGTCAATGAAGTCCTAAGTGTACCAGAAAAATTCCTCATACCATGTGGTTGTTGCTGTGTACAAAGTTCTCCTGGTTCTGCTCCTTTCACTCAGCATCAGTTCATATAAGTCTTTCAAGGTTTCTCTGAAGTCTTCTTGTTCATCGTTTCTCATAAGACAATAATATTCCATTACATTCATGTACCACAACTTATTCAGCCATTCTGCAACTGATGGGCATTCCCTTGATTTCCAGTTTTAGGACACCACAAAGACAACTGCTGTAAGTATTTTTGTACATGTGGGACCCTTTCCCATTTTTATGATCGCTTTGGAATACAGTCCTTGAAGCAGTATTGCTGGGTCAAAGGGTATGCACATTTTTGTAGCCCTTTAGACATAGTTCCAAATTGTTCTTCATAATGGTGGGATCAGCTCACAGCTCCACCAGCAGTGAATTAGTGTTCCAACTCTCCCACATCTCCAACATTCATCATTTTTCTGTTTTGTCATGTTAGCCAATCTGGTAGGTGAGATGTGGTACATCAGAGTTGTTTTTATCTGTGTATCTCTAATCAATAGTGATTTAGAGCACTTTTTTCATATGATTATAGATAGCTTTAATTTCTTCCTCTGAAAATTCCCTGTTCATATCCTTTAATCATTTATTAATTGGGGAATGACTTGTATTCTTGTACATTTGAATCAGTTCTCTATATATTTTAAAAATGAGATCTTTCTCACAGACATTAGTTGCAAAAATTCCAAGTTTTCTGCTTCCCTTCTAATCTTGGTTGCATTGGCTTTGTTTGTGCAAAACCTTTTCAATTTAGTATAGTCAAAATTATCATTTTGTATTTCATATGGTTCTCTACTTCTTCTTGGGGCATACATTTCTCTGTTTTTTAAATCTTAAAAATACACTGTTTCTTGCTCCTCTAATTTGTTTATAGTATCAGTCTTTATAACCTAGATCATGTATCCATTTGAACTTTATTCTTGTGTACAGTGTCAGATATTGGTCTATGCCACATTTCCACTTCACTGTTATCTACTTTTCCCAGCAACTTTGTCAAACAGTGAGATCTTATCCCAGAAGCTGGGGTCCTTGGATTCATCAAACAGTAGATTGCTATATTCATTAGCTACTGTGTGTTGAGTACCTAATCTATTCCACTGGTCTATCCCTCCGTATCTTAGCCAGTGACAAGAGATTTTGATGTTTGCTGCTTTATAATACTATTGCAGATCTGGTAGGGCTAGGTCACCTTCCCTAGCATTTCTTTTCGTTAGTTTCCTTGATATTCTGGACCTTTTGTTCTTCCAGATAAATTTTGATATTATTTTTTCTATTTCTCTAAAATAATTATCTGATAGTTTGATTGGCATAGCACTGAATATGTAAATTAATTTAGGTAGAATTGTCATTTTTATTATATTAGCTCAGCCTACTCATGAGCAACTTATGTTTTTCCACTTACGTAGATCTGACTTTATTTGTGGGAATAGTGTTTTGTAATTGTGTTCATATCATTCCTGGGTTTATTTTGGCAGATAGTCTTCCAGGTATTTTATAGTGTCTACCGTATCCTTAAATGGAATTTTTCTTTCTATCTCTTGCTCTTGGGCTTTGGTAGTACTATATAGAAATGAAGATGATTTATCTGGGTTTATTTTGTAACCTGTAACTTTGCCAGAGTTGTTTATTATTTCAAGTGGTTTTTTACTTGTTTGTGTTAGATTCTCTAAGTAAATCATCATATCATATGCAAAGAGTGATAACTTAGTTTTTTCTTTGGGTATTCTGATTCTTCAATTTCTTTTTCTTCTCTTATTGCTACAACTAGTATTTCTAATACCATGTTGAATGACAGTGGTAATATGGACGTATTTGTTTCACCCCTGGTCTTATTGGAAATGCATCTGGCTTGTCCCCATTGCATGTAATGCTTACTGATGGTTTTAGGTAGATGTTGCTTATTATTTTATGGAAAGTTTCATTTATTCCTATACTTTCCAGTGTTTTCAATAGGAATGAGTGTTCTATTTTGTGAAAAGCTTTTTCTTCATCTGTTGAGATAATCATGTGATTTCTGTTGGTTTTGTTATTGATACGATCAATAATGTTAATAGTTTTTTCTGATATTGAACTAGGCCTGCATTCCTGGTATAAATTCTATTTTATCCTAATGTATTATTCTCTTGATAAGTTACTGTATTCTTTTTGCTAATATCTCATTTAAAATTTTTGCATCTATATTCATTAGAGAAATTGGAGTATAATTTTCTTTCTCTGTTTTGACTCTTCCTGGTTTAGGTATCAGAATCATGTTAGTATCATGAAAAGAATTTGGTAGGACTCCTTTGCCAATTTCCCCAAATAATCTATATAGTATTGGAATTAGTTATTTTTTAAGTATTTTATAGAATTCACAATTGAATTTTCTTAATGAACATGGCTTGTTTTGGGGTTGCTATTTCAGTTATGTGGATTAAGTCAAGAAGATCTGAATTAAAATCTCTCTCTGATTTTATTTGATGGGCAAGTCACTTAATTTATTTCAGATACAGTTTTCTTATCTCTAAAATGGAGATAAGAGTTTCTATGTGGCATTGGTATGTGCATGTGTGTGTGCATGTGTGAATTTATATACACATGCAAAGACATATAGACATAGATTGGTCACATTTCTAAATGAAGGTGAGCAGAGACTATGTTCTGAATATGAATGATTTATTAGTTAGGCTAACAGTGCAACAAATTGGGTCAATGGACCTCTTTCAATGACTAAGGACCCCAGGCAAGGCTCACCAGCCTTAATGTAATTTTGTGGAGTACCAAGTTTGATAATTGGAAAGGACAGTGTAATTAGATACAGGGTACACAGCATAATGAGGGTGAAGCCAACATGAATGGTTACATCAAGAAGAGTGGGTCAACCCCATGTGGGGCTAATAGCTACCCCTCTGTCATAGAGAAGGGTTTGTTTGATTTATGGGACTCGTACATATGTCAGCTCTCAGTAGACTTGAGTTTGCAGACTCCATGGTGTCTAGAAAAATTAGTTTAGATGGTCCAAGGATAGTTCAGGGACAATGTATCTCTTAAAGCTATCTTCATTACTTAAAAATAGCACTAGATATCTTGAAATTTTCCTAGGAGCTAAAGGTGTGAGGGCTAACAATTCTTCTTTTAACTAACTCAGAGGGAAAACAAATCTTTTGACTAAGAAATATGTTCATTGTTTGGCTCCACCTGCAAAATTAGAGATAGTATACCAGACTCCCTGGTGTCCATCTGCATCCATCAAGGATAACAGACTTCCTTCAGGCAAGAATAGAACTGTGATTAGTGGAAGAACTAAACTTCTCAACTTAGCTCATAGGCAGAAACAGAGAAATGTGATCTGAACAGTTATACAAAATGGGTCAGTAATGCAGCATATAAGATCAGTTAAAGAATAGAATCAATTATAAAATAATTTAAAATCAATTCAATTCCATACACACACACACACACACACACACACACACACACACACACACACACACACACATATATATATGTTAGCTATTGTTGTCGTTGTTAACGATGCTACTGAGCTATTTATCCATCAGAGTGATAGATAACACACAATGCTGAAATACCAAAGATTAATGGTGATGAGAGAATAAGGGAAAGATATTCAAGGCATGGACCAGAAAAATGTAGCATTGTGCATGTCATGGTCTATAGATGGAAGGCCATCTGGGATAGAGAAAGAGGGCTAATGAGTGCCTTGAATTTCTAGGTGAAGCTAAGGATTGGCTCTGGAGTGTCTGACCAAGGTGAACAGAACCAAGATAGCAGGATCTGAAGCTTATATCCAGTAACCCTATGTAGACATGGACCTTCTTTCCTTATAGAGAGAGAGATAATAGTACAAAACAGAATATGATGTATGCCGGTGGGTTCACAGTTCTCACAACTTAGCAATATAAGACTTGGACAGAGACGTCACTGTAGGAGGGAGAGATTGTTGTATTAGCAGTCAGAGGCTCAGTTTCCATAACAGATCCAACAATGAATGCCTATGTGACTTTGTTCAATATCTCTGTTCCTTTTAATGTGCATTTGTCAAATGAAGGGGCTATATTCTGTAGTCCCTATGAGGTTGAAATCTATAGTCGATGTGCATGCATAATTGTTTTGTTTTGTTTTGTTTTTTTTGTAGAGGGAGCTAAAAGATGAGGAAGTGGGTGAATGACAATGACGTTGTATATGTTTTAAGGCCCTCATTTTGCTAATTGGAATCTCTAATTATCAGTGACTTGTACTGCAAGGGTAACCTGACAGTGTCAACAGCACTAATCTGTAATGAGTAAATGAAGGACGGAGGGTAGAGAGGAAGCCCAAATTATAAAGTAATAAGGCAATCTGAATCAATTAAGTCCTTACCAGTTCATTTCTGGGGGTAGTAGAGAGCAGAGTATAAAACACAACAAATGGTTCCTCACCTGGAGAATGGCATTTTGAAATTTTGTTTAGTAGGGAATGGTACTTTTTTTCCCTCTTCACTGGTGAAAACTGAGTTCTGAGCCTGTCTGCCATTTGCTTTGATAAATTAAGTTTTTGAGAAAAAAAAATAATGATAATGAATTGTAGTCCAGAGGCATACAAAAGGGGTTGGTTTTCCCCAACTCAATAGCAGCTCTGCACACTTTCCTTAATAATGCCCAAGATTGGAAGTAAGGATTATAATTGGTACCCTCCAAAATGTATTAAAAATAAAATTTCCCATGGATAGTGGGTCTGGGCTGCTATAGAGCAGCCCATTCCTGTGTCTCATATTTTTGAGAAACAGTGTGCAAAAGAGAAGAAATGATAGACCAGAAGTCAAAAAAATACAGGAGTCAATTCTAATTCTAATGCTTAGAAGCAAATTTCTGTAGTTAGAAGGGATCTTAGCAATTGGTTAGCCCATCATGTTTATTTTACAGATGAGGAATTAGAGGGCAAAATAATTGAAAGTCATGAACTGATTGACTCTTTACCTCTCTAAACTTGTGTTCTCCAATCTGTGAAATGGAGATAATAACACGAACATCCGAAGTTGTAGTGAGGATGTGAAGAGTTAATATCTATAATCCTCTTTGGAAAACATCAATTGGAGCTCCTTAATTAAACTTGAATTTTGGAGAGAAGACTAAGTCAGTGGATTACTGCTTCCATTCTCTCCATCTTATTTCATAAGAGTATTAGTTGAAGCAAGATGTACTACTTTTATTTTAGTTGAGGCAAAGTATATGGCTACTGTTTCAATACTTCTGTTGACATCCTAAACATTTTCTAAGACTAAGTGTAAAAATTCCTCCTCTGGAAAACTATCTGTGATGATTTGTTCTTCCCCTAATCCATAACAGTCCTTTCCCTTGGATTTATCATATGTGGTTTGCACCTCTCCAATGCATGTATCATTTTTCATTACAGCTATTTACATACAGAATCTCTCTACAGGGAGGAAAACTCCATGTCTTGATGCTAAAATGATAATTTCATCTCCCTTGTTTTCTCTCTGTGTACACTCATGTTCAGTCATCATGCATGTGATTTATATACAGATGTATATATGTATGACATACAGATGATTTACAAATGGTCATGTCCAGCCCTACGAGAAGTAACTGACTCAATAATGTGTAAAAGAGAATACACTATTTTGCCCTCAAACCGACATTTCTTTCCAAACTCCTTCATTTTGACAGTTTTACTGCCGTTCTTTCAGTTGACATGTCTTGTTTATTGTTCCTCCACAACATTTCACAATTCTCCTCTTTTGTCCACTTCTCTCATCAACTTTTTAATTTTGATTCTTTGCATCTCACTTTCACTATTAAATTTATATCCTAATTGTTCTCCATGTCTCAAATCCCTCCTGCCTTCAACTCATCCTCCACCTACAGTGACATTTTGATATTTCTAAGGCATGTGGTGGCTCACTTCAATCATCTTCCCATGATATTCCAATCACTCCCTATTGCTTCTAGGATGAAATAAAACTCCTCAGACAATTAAAAAATACATCTCTAGCCTACCTTTCATGGGATAATACAACTACTTCTACTTCTAACATTTCATGCACTCCAAGTTCTGGCGTGACTGCTTTACTCGGTGTTCATGACATACAACATTCTACTTCCCTCTTCTAGGCTTTTGTATGAGTTGTTAGCCATTCTTGTAATATATTCCTTCTTCACTTTAATAGTTTATAATCTTAGGTTTCTTCAATGATCATCTCAAGTGTTATCTCCTATGCAAGGTTACTCCTGTTTTCCCCAGGTACTAATGGTTACCTAATAAAACAAAATCAAGAAATACATTGAGAACACTTGTTTTGTCAATGTAGATTAGCAAATATCTTGCAACTCACTGTTACAGATTATTGCCTAGAATAATGAGAGTTCAAGAGAATTACTGAGGTCAAACAGTGGGTATGTAGCAGAGGCAAATTACAGCCTAGTCTTTCCTGGCTCTGAGGCTGACTCTCCATCTTCTATGCTATGCTGCCTTTTGGCAGAGTGAACAATTAATAAATAATTTTTGAAACAAAAGGAACAAAAATGATAAACCATTTCACACAAAAGAAGGAACTGGATGCTGTCTTCCACATGGATGTAATGGGTGACATTACTCCATCTTATAATTTTCCATATAGCGCTTCTGTGCAAATGAAGGACATACATATATTCAGACACACATACACCTTGATTTGGGGGTAATATATGAACTACACACACACACACACACACACACACACACACACAGATTGTACATACTCATAAACTTATTTACCTACACATATACAAGCATTGTAATATATATATATATATATATATATATATATATATATATATATATATATATATATATATACATTGTGTGTATGCGTTTGTGTGTGTACATACATAGTATATTGACTCAACTCATGGTCTTTCACTGTTCCCTGTCAAGGAGACAATGATCTTCGAAGTAAAAAATCCTGAATAAAAATTACTTTTTAAAATGGAATAAAAATGACAGAAGAAAGAAGATATTATGATAAGATTACATACAATTCCTTTGATGAGTTCAGGTCAACATCAGTGGTCAAATAGTCTTCCTGGTCCCCCATTTCCCCTCCCTACAATCTATCCAGATGAATTTGCCTGAGTTGAGAATAAGTCCTTTGAGCATTATAAGATAGGTCCCATGGAAATTATTTTTAAAGATGTTGGGCAATGGTCTCAGAAATATAAAATTACTTTTCAGTGGTCACAGACAGAGTATATCAGAAGTAATATTTAAAACCTAATCTTCCTGAAAAATCAAACTCAGCAAAATTAAAATAAGACAGAGTATATGTTATTTAAAACAAATCCACTTTTCAAAGCCCCTCATTATACCATGGATTGTCATAACCTGGACCACCAATTATTAATTAGAACAATATTATTTACTCATGAATATTCATTAAATCTTTTGAAAAGTTGTTATGAAATCCATTTCTCTCTAATACAACTATTCATTTCATGGTACCTTCAATCAGTGATCCAAGGGGTGAAAGCAGTGAGTGAATGTAAGGTCAATAAGTGAATGATGCAGGGGTACTCCCTCAATATGCACAGATTTAAAGGAATTTCCTTCCCAAATTTTCAAATGGAATATTTTTGCCTAACCTGTGGTGGAGATTCCAAGCTCATGTTGGTTTGATAAGACACACTGTACTTTGACCCCAACATTGTGAAATAATTGTGGTCCTCTTTAATTGCAGAAGAAAACAACTCTCTGCCTGGTTAGAATAGATGATGAAGGAAATTACAGAATGGCGATGTTTCATTGAGTTGCTATCTGAAAAAGAGAAGTTTGGACTAGATAGCATCTAAGATTCTTTCTAGCTATGAATCAATAGTGATATCATCCTATGAATTCACCAAGCATTTATTAACACTGCATATGTTCCAGCCATTTTTCTTATCTAAGAATGAAGAAATATAAAAATGGAACTGCTTCTGCCCTATTTTACAGGAAGATTATATGCTACAGTATAGAAGAAGGCATGAGAGCTACTCACTTCAATATAGCAATCCATTAAAAGAATACAAAAATGTGTTGGTGTTTCAAACAGTGAATATATGGATGCTATCTACAGTCATGGATTCCTGAAGATCATGTCATATATTTCTTCTTCATTCTACAACTGTGACTAGGATGGGGCAAATGCACATAAATGCACATGAAGCTCAACCATCTCATTGATATGTTACTTTTGCTTCCTTTATGGTTTTCCTTTTGTGCAGAAGCCTATTCCATAATACTCTTCTGTGTTCTCTATTAAGTCAAGCCAGATTGTGTTAACCTTTATGGGGGGGGGAGGGAGTATTGTTAGTAATTACAAGGGTAGTAGGAAGTTCCTCATCGGGAAGGAGGTGAATATCTGCTTAAGAATTTTGTCTTGTCCTCATTTCCAGAGGCTTTGAAGTTGGTTTTCTTATAGAAAAACATAAAATTAAATAGAGGTCTCTCAGAATGGTTGAAACAAAGTCATGTGGATCCAGCTACTTTATGTTAATGCCAAATTACAGAAGGAAAAGACAGATCATAAGTAATGTCTAATAAAAAGGGATGTAAACATGCAATATAGCGTAAGAATTTTTTTTTACTGTGAAATAGTTTTATTGAAAACAAAGGGAAATACAGAAAAGATTAATCTTTAGATTAGTCACATATTTAAACCTATCTTGCAGTTAGGTTTGTGTCTCTAGATCTCTGAAATAAATTGACCTAGGTTTATAATTCTAGGGCAGGTAGATAGCACAGTGGATAGAGTACTGGGCTTGGAGGTTTATGGTCAGGAAGACTCACCTTCCTAAGTTCAAATCTGGGCTTACGTACTTACTAACTGTGAGACCCTGGGCTTAACCTTGTTTTCCTCAGTTCCTTATCTGTAAAATGATTTGAAAAGGAAAATAGCAAACCAGTTCAGTATCTTTGCAAGAAAACCCCAAATAGAGTCAAAGACAAAGAGCCACATATATCTGAAATGACTAAACAGGTTTATAACTCAAGTGTGTCCTGCTTTCACAATATGACACAGTTATACCAACTTCTTGATTCCTACCAATTTAGCCCATGGGATGCAAAATACACAATATTGAGAATTAGACAACCTTGATTCTGATTCAAGTTCCATTATTTATTTTGATCATGGGTAAGTGATCCTTCCTCTTTGGACCTCAGTTCTTTAATACTGTTTGGAAGAGTATAATAGCTTCTTAAACTGATCTTCCTACTTCTGCCCTTCCCTTTTCAATTCATTCTTCACAACGTGATACTGATCTCCTTTGATTAGATTGAGTCAGTTGACTATTCTTTTTTTTTATTTAACTTTTAAAATTCATTTTAACAAAATTTTGGGTTCCAAATTTTCTCCCTTTTTGTCCCCTCCCCCCCCAAAACACCGAGCATTCTAATTGCCCCTATCACCAATCTGCTCTCTCTTCTATCTTCCCTCTCTGCCCTTGTCTCCATCTTCTCTTTTGTCCTGTAGGGCCAGATAACTTTCTATACCCCTTTACCTGTATTTCTTATCTCCTAGTGGCAAGAACAGTACTCGACAGTTGTTCCTAAAACTTTGAGTTCCAACTTCTTTACCTCCCTCCCTCCTCATCCCTTCCCTTTGGAAGGCAGGCAATTCCATATAGGCCAAATCTGTGTAGTTTTACAAATGACTTCCATAATAGTCGTGTTGTATAAGACTAACTATATTTCCCTCCATCCTATCCTGTCCCCCTTACTTCTGTACTTTTTTTTGATCCTATCCCTCCCCATGAGTGTCGACCTCAAATTGCTCCATCCTCCCCATGCCCTCCCTTCCATCATCCCCCCCACTCTGCTTATCTCCTTATCCCCCACTTTCCTGTATTGTAAGATAGGTTTTCATACCAAAATGAGTGTGCATTTTATTCCTTCCTTTAGTGAAATGTGATGAGAGTAAACTTCATGTTTTTCTCTCACCTCCCCTCTTTATCCCTCCACTAATAAGTCTTTTGCTTGCCTCTTTTATGAGATAATTTGCCCCATTCCATTTCTCCCTTTCTCCTTCCAATGTATTTCTCTCTCACTGCTTGATTTCATTTTTTGAAGATATGATCCCATCTTCTTCAATTCACTCTGTGCACTCTGTCTCTATGTGTGTATGTGTGTGTGTGTGCATGTGTGTGTGTGTGTGTAATCCCACCCAGTACCCAGATACTGAAAAGTTTCAAGAGTTACAAATATTGTCTTTCCATGTAGGAATGTAAACAGTTCAGCTTATGACTTCTCTTTGCTGTTCACCTTTTCATGCTTCTCTTGATTCTTGTGTTTGAAAGTCAAATTTGCTTTTTGGCTCTGGTCTTTTCGTCAAGAATGCTTGAAAGTCTTCTATTTCATTGAAAGACCAATTTTTCCCCTGAAGTATTATACTCAGTTTTGCTGGGTAGGTGATTCTTGGTTTTAGTCCTAGTTCCTTTGACTTCTGGAATATCCTATTCCATGCCCTTCAATCCCTTAATGTAGAAGCTGCTAGATCTTGTGTTATCCTGATTGTATTTCCACAATACTTGAATTGTTTCTTTCTAGCTGCTTGAAATATTTTCTCCTTGACCAGGGAACTCTGAAATTTGGCCACAATGTTCCTAGGAGTGTCTCTTTTTGGATCTCTTTCAGGAGGTGATCTGTGGATTCTTTCAATATTTATTTTGCCCCCTGGTTCTAGAATCTCAGGGCAGTTTTCCTTTATAATTTAATGAAAGATGATGTCTAGGCTCTTTTTTTCATGAAGGCTTTCAGGTAATACCATAATTTTTAAATTGTCTCTCCTGGATCTCTTTTCCAGGTCAGTTGTTTTTCCAATGAGATATTTCACATTCTCTTCCATTTTTTCATTCTTTTGGTTTTGTTTTGTGATTTCTTGGTTTCTCATAAAGTCATTAGCCTCTATCTGTTCCATTCTAATTTTGAAAGAACTATTTTCTTCAGTGAGCTTTTGAACCTCCTCTTCCATTTGGCTAATTCTGCTTTTGAAAGCATTCTTCTCCTCATTGGCTTTTTGAACCTCTTTTGACAATTGAGTTAGCCTGTTTTTCAAGGTGTTATTTTCTTCAGCATTTTTTTGGGTCTCCTTTAGCAGGATGCTGACCTGCTGTTCATGCTTTGACTGCATGTCTCTCATTTCTCTTCCCAGCTTTTCCTCCACCTCTCTAACTTGATTTTCAAAATTCTTTTTGAGCTCTTCCATGGCCTGAGCCCATTGAGTGGGCTGGGATACAGAAGCCTTGACTTCTGTGTCTTTGCCTGATGGTAAGCATTATTCTTCCTCATCAGAAAGGAAGGGAGGAAATGCCTGTTCACCAAGAAAGTAACCTTCTATAGTCTTATTTCTTTTCCCTTTTCTGGGCATTTTCCCAGCCAGTGACTTGACTTCTGAATATTCTCTTCACACCCACTTTGCCTCTGGATCCTCCCAGCCAGCGCTTGGGGTCTAAGATTCAAATGCTTCTTCCCAGCCTCAGGCCTTTGGGCGGGGGCAGGGCTGCTATTCAGTGTGAGATTAAGTTCAGGTGCTCAGGTTGGGGCAGGGCCGCCTCGCGGGGCTCAGTTCCCTCAGGGGGTTTATGCAGAGACCTTCAACAATGGATCCAGACTCCTGGCTGCTTGGGGAACCCTGGTCTGCTCCCACCTCTGCTGTTGCCTCCCGAGGGGGCCTGAGTTATGAGGGCACCCCACTTCCCTCTCGACCCGCCAAAGAGACCCTCTCACCAACCCCCATCACCTGTGGGTGGAGGGACCTGTATGGCTGCTGGAGATTCCATCCCGAAGCCTGCTCAGATCTGCTCCTCTCAGTGCTGTGGCCAATGCAGGGGTGGGCTCTGCTCCACGTCCACAGCACAACAGACCTTTTGCAAGAGGTTTGCAAGGCTCTCTGGAACAGAAATCTCCTCTGCTCCACCATTCTGTGGCCTCTGCTGCTCCAGAATTCACTGGGGGTTCTTTTTTACAGATGTTCTATGGGCTGTGGGTTCAGAGCTATGTGTATGTGCCTCTTTCTACTCCGCCATCTTGGCTTCGCCTGACAATTAACTATTCTACTCAAGAATATGAGTAATGTATGAGGCCAGTGGCCACTTTCTGAAAGGTCTATTTTAACTAGAATAGGGGTATACTTCCTGCCATACCATCAAGGACAAGTACACTGGATTTAGACTCAGGATCCACATTGTTTTAGGCAATGCAATGGTAGAGTGGAGAGTATACATCTGTATACATATGAAAATTGTCATAAATGTTTGTAGTTTCATAAAATATCAGCCCTTTGCCCATCTTCCCAGTTGTTTCTACCAGTACAGGTAGAAAATATGAGTAATATTTGGATCCAATGACATTATGGTATCAATTATCATTTTGTGAAAGGGATATACTAGATGGGATAGTCACATATGTCCTATCATACAGTGGCAGGCAAGTGATTTGGGGAAAATGGATCTGGGTTCACATTTGAAATCTTCAATTTTATACTTGTATGATGAGGTAAGTCACATAACAACTCTGAACCTCAGCTTCTACAGTTGTAAAATAAGAACCAGATGCTCTTTTTAGCTCTCAGTCTTGACTTGAATTTTGTAAATTCATAGGTTACATAATCCCAATCCTATTTATGACACTATGGGTCATGATGTGACTTGGAATGAGAATGTACAAATGTGATTGATTGTTAGAAGGGAAAGTTCAGTTATAATGGCTATATTTAGCTTTGTGTCTCAATGGAAATAATTCATTTGATCTTGTCTGTCATTCCTTCTTACCCCCTCTCCCTTGAGGCTATCACACTGTGTGAAATCATTCTTTACATATGGATACATGCCAAATGATATGTGGGCAGCACTTTCAAAATAAATTTAAAAAAATTAATGGAAAGTCTGCCCATCATTTTTGTTCATAGTTAGACAGAGTTCTATGATTAAATTCAAAATATAAGAAAGAAAGAAAGAAAGAAAGAAAGAAAGAAAGAAAGAAAGAAAGAAAGAAAGAAAGAAAGAAAGAAAGGAAGGAAGGAAGGAAGGAAGGAAGGAAGGAAGGAAGGAAGGAAGGAAGGAAGGAAGGAGGGAGGGAAGGAAGGAAGGAAAGAAGGAAGGAAGTAAGGAAAGAAAGGAAGAAAGAAAGAAAAAAGGAAAAAGGAAAAAGAAAGAGAAGAGAAATAAAAAAAGAAAAAAAAGAAAAAATCTCCAAAGTTTTACCCTGAGTGATGAAATGTGAAAAACTGTTTTAGACCCCAATGCTGATTTTGCTGAGTAGTGAAGGCACAGGAATAAACTACAACTTTGAGATAGTATCACCACAGGGAGAAAGCAAATCCTCCCTAAACCTCTGCCTTGTTAAGGACCTTGAGGAATGAAAAAGTCTCTGCTTTATGCCTTATCCACTTAACCAAATGTGCCCCCAGCATGAAAATTCTGAGGTATGATCCAGCAGAAACAAAGAAAAGATGGATAGTCAAGTTCTGGCTTGGTCATATAATCTTCTTGAACTGCCTTGCCACGTTGATGTTAATTCTCCTTACAGATCTCAAGGGATGTATTTCCTTCTACAAGTGTAAATATATGCAAAATCTCATGGTCATGATAGGTATATTTCCTTTTCCAAAGAGGGAAGGAATTCGTTTAGAATGAAATGAACTTCACCCTATTAATGACAGAAAGCTGTCTCCTCCAGCTTGTTAGATTACTCCCTGTGGACCTTAATTGTGAATTGGTGAGGTGCAGTCCTGATATGTTCATAAACAAATTTCCTCCTTATTCTGTCAAATTGAAACATTAATGACTTCTCTTTCCTGAAGCTTAGTATTCTGACCAAAGCTATAAAGAAGGGTAGTTTTCATACTTCTTGTCCCCACTTTCTAAACACCTCAAAGATAACTGGATTTGAATAAGCAACCTCCTTAACAGCTCTCATTCTTAATTGTATCAAGACAAAGCATAGGAACAATATTGTCAAGCATAAAGTTTGCCTTTAAAACTCTTCCGGTACACCTAAGTTAGTTGCTATTATTATTATTATTATTATTATTGTTGTTGTTGTTGTTGTTGTTAGCATTTTCCAGATGAGGGAACTGAGAAATAAAAATGGTGAATTAGTCAACAAACATTTTTTAAGAAATTACTACGTTCCAGGTCCTGGCAAAGAAAGATAAAAACAAATAACCCCCACCCCAAAAAGTGTCTGCTTCAAGGAGATTTAGAATCTAATTAAGGAGAAGCAACTTGCAACTGAATATGTACAAAAGAGAATTTTATATACAAGATAAATTCGGGGTAATCAACAGTTGGAAGGAACTGGTATTAAGAGCAACTGGAAAATCTTCATGGGGAGAATGGAGTTTTAACTGAGATTTGAGGAAATTGAGAGAAACTGGGAGACAGACATGAAGAAGAATATTCCAGGCATGGGAGACAGTCAGCTAAAATATCCAGAGTAATGAGATAGAGTGTCTTGTGTGAGGAACAATAAGGAGGCTATTGTCACTGGATCAAAGAAAATGTCGGAAGGAGTAATATGTAAGAAGCGAGAAAAGTAGGTGATGGCCAAATTATAAAGAGCTTTGAATATCCAACAGAAGGTGAGAGGGAGCCCCTGGATTTTATTGAGTAGTAGGGTTTGACCTTGTTACATCAAGGCTTTGCTAATTGAGTGAAGGATGAACTAAATTAGGGAAAAACTTGAGATGAAGAAAGCAATCAGAAGACTTGCAATAGTCCAGGTGTGAAATCATGATGACCTTCTCTAGACTAGTGGTAGTATTACAGGACAGAAAGTTAGAAAACTTGTCCAGGAACACAGAGGCACTAAGTGTCAGAGGCATGATTCAAATTCTAGCCTTCCTTACTTTAAGTCTGACACTGTTTACTATGTGACCTAATTTCTTGGATACCTGGAATATGAGATGGTCTTAATTCTTCTGAAGGAATTCAAGCCCCGCCCCCACCCCCTTATCTAAGAAAAAGAGGTCATTGGATGACATGATTTTAAAGAACTATTCCAACCCTATTTTTTTCAAATCTCCATTGTATTTATTCTGGTTTTAAGACATATTCTCTAATATCAACTAAATCAGAAACAGACAACTACTATGATATTCATATTTATAAATATCTCATCAGTATTCAAATAGTGCAGCCCTTTTATTGACCTGTCCTGGTGCTGTTTCCAAAGCCTGAGAAGTTACAACACACCAGGGATTGGCGGGGGAGGGATGTCAGTATTTGCTAGAGGCCTCATTCGAACGTCTGGTTGTTCACATTCAGGAACAATGTTTGCTGACCTGGGACACCATAACATCTCATTACCAGTCCTTGCTTTCTCTTGGGGATCTCTTATAGGTCTCATGGGAAAGCACAAGGCCAATTTAAATTTGAAAGACAATACAACCTTTGTAAGGGAAACCATGTGGGCCCTCTGAAAGGGCAGCAACATCTGGCTCCTCTTTGTTAATTTGCATGAAGTATAACTTTCATTCCTTTCCAGGCATGATCCACTGAGAATTGATATTGGACTGGCAAGGAGGCTCTGCCCATTAAAAGGGAAGGAAGCCAGACATAACCAGCACGGTCATTAGGTAAAGCCACTTGACACAGGCACAGCTCATCCCTAGGGCTTGTCTCTTATTCCAGCAGAAACATGGGCAGCAGAAGGATGTACATCTTTTGCTGGGCTTATAATTGCCATTTCATTAGGGAGCACTTGAGATGCTCGCAATCAAAGTAGAGAGAGGCTGATATTGGGATTTGGTGATGAGGAGAAAGCAAAACTGGTTGAAATAGATAAGCCTCTACAAGGAATACACCTGTCCTTTTCTGTCAATACTAAGTAATTTGATATTTTAGTTTCTGGTAAATCCCCATTCTTTTTAAAATGTATCAGCTATGTGATCATGAGCAAAATCTCTTCAATTCTTTGAGTCTCAGCTACTCCATTTATAAATTGAGATTGATACTCACACTATCTCAGAGTAGTTATGGGCTTCCAAAGAAATGTTATATTGAGATGCTCTGCAAATCTTCAAGCATCATATGAATGTCCCTTCTTCCCTTTCCTTTTATTCTAGACTGAGTTGAGTTTAGAAGTTGTGTGACTATAGTATCTAAGGTTTGTTTTTCTAGAAACGCCTAGCTCAGTATGTCTAACCCATATCTCAGCAAGCAAATCACCTATGGCAAATCTACAAGTGGCTATTTTGCTGTTGTTTGAAGACCATCAGTAAGAGGAAAGTAATAACCACCTCATGGGACTCATTCCACTCATGGGCATCTCTAATATTTAGGTGGTTTGGTTTTTATTTGTTTGTTTTTTCCTGACACCAAGCTGACATAGACTTCACTGCAATTTCTATCCAATTCTCCTGACTCTCCCCTCAGGGGATCAGACAGAACCAAGCACAATCACTCATCAAAATGACAACCCTTCATATACTTAAAAGTAGCTATTCAGTGACCACTTAGGTTATCTCTTCAGGATGAACAATCTCTAGCTTTTGAGGGTTTTTTGTTTGTTTTTAACCACCTTGTAGATGGCACAATTTATTTCCCTCTGGGTTTTCTTCTGGTAATCAATTCCTTTCCCAAAATGTATTTTCTGGACCTAGACTGAACACTGTGCTGTAGATATTCCCCGAGGAGGAAAGAATGGAGTGGGACCATTGTCTCTGTGTTTGTAGGAGCTATATCTTTCTTAAGGAAGCTTATTTTCATATTATATTTTAAGTAAAACTCTGAAATATTTTATCATATGAAGTAGTGTGTAGACATATCTAGCACAACCTATGTTATGCTTATGATACCGATTTTGTGGACCAAAGTATTAGACTATGGATTTAATTTTAATTAATTTAATTAAGGCCCCTACTTAATGATACCTTATTCAATTTAGTCTAGTATTCTAATCAGTCACTATTTTTTTTTAAGTCCCTAATGTTCTTTGGTGTATCACCTATATTTCCCAGATTCTTATCATTTGCATAAAGAATAATCATGTAATCCATACATTTATCCAAGCAACTAATACAAATTGTTGAACACCACAGTCTCATCCATGGATCGCTGGTATACTTCCCTGAACACAAGGTCAACCATCAAGTTGACCTTAAGTCAATGAGCCCATGTAAGAAGTTCAGTCCTTTCTATCTTCTTCACTATTGTCTCTATGACTTTTCTCTATTCTATGGGGAAAAAATGCATAATGGTTATTATCAAATGTTTGTTAAAAACGAATCAAACCCATTTTGATGCAAGACACTTTAATTATGTCTCGAGATTTTATATATATAGTCTATGTGAAGAGAGAGAGAAAATGCACAGATGTATAATATATGTATATATACAAATATTCATGTACGTATTTACACACATATAAATGTGTGTGTATTTTTTCACACACAATTCTGCCAAACACTGATTATATTTCCAAAAAATATAATTTAAGGCAGAGGTTAAGCCTTCATGTCTTTAATTTGATATTATGCATTTCCCATATTACATTCTCAGATATTCATTCTACCACATAATTATATAAGATTGGAGAGAATTAAATTGATGGATGATCATATCATAATTGCATTTTACATGGATATCAGTGAATTGGCAATTGCTAACTTAAGTGTTTCATAATTGGGCAAAATTGTATTCTCATTGCCATGTCCACAATGTAAAAAAAATCAATTTAATTTTGGGGCTTTGGGATAATTACCTCAGATATCTCTGACGTATCTGTAGAAGAAGGCATATCTCAGGTCAAATTTCAATGTCCTGAAGAATGAGAGTAGTGGGGATTTGTTTCATAGATAAGTCCTTGGAAATCCTGTCTCTTGTTTTGTTTCTTTGAAGGAAAGTTCTTCTCATTGGAGTTGGCATATTATTTCCCCAGGTGGTGAAAATCCCCATGGGGTAGTCTTACCTTCTTATCTTGTGGAACTATTTCATGCTATCTTGCAATTCATTCAGTGGCATATCTACCAATGTACACTTAAGATGTCACTTGCCTTTTTAAAATATATTTTTATTTATTTTGTTAAATATTTCCAAATTATGTGTAAATTTTTAACATTCATTTAAAAAAAAATAATTCTATCCTTCCCTTTATACTACTCCCTTCATGAGAAGGCCAGTAATTTGATATCAGTCATACATGAGAAATCATGCAAAACGTATTTTCCTGTTAGCTTTGTTGTAAAAAACATAATCAAGTAAGAAAGGAGGAAAATTTAGAAAGTAAAAAGGCATGCTTCAATCTGCATTCAGAGTTCATCAGTTCTCTCTCTCTATTTCTCCCCCTCCGTCTCAGTGGATAAGATTTTTTTATCATGAGTCTTTTATCATGAGTTTTGTTGGATTATTGTCTTGATCAGAGAAGCAAAGTCTTTTAAATTCATCATCCTTACAATATTGCTGTTATTACATACAATGTTTTCTTTTCTAACTCTGCTCACTGCCCTTTTCATGTTCATGTAAGTCTTCCAAGGTTTTTCTGAAAACATCATCATCATTTCTTACAACACAATAGTATTGTGATATATACATATGCATACATTCACACATGTATATATATATATATATGTGTGTGTGTGTGTGTGTGTGTGTGTGTGTGTGTGTGTGTGCATGTGTGTATCATCATCATATACCACAAGTTGTTCCACTACTCTCCATATATTGTATTTTCCCAACCAGTGAAAACTTTTACTGAAAGAATTTGGAGGAAGGAAAGACTGGGAATCAAATATGTAAAGAACTCATAGTAATCCAAAAAATGGACCAAAAACCCATGAACCCATAAATAGATAATGGCAAAACATGTTGCCTTCTACCTCTATTATATTCTTCTGTGAGGCAAAGATTCTTGGAAGTTTTGTGGAATTGCTGAACAGATTTCATTTTTACCTAAGTATGCCATGTCTGCATAGTGACTCAAGTTCTAGACTTTCTGACTAGTGAAGTGTGTGTGTGTGTGTGTGTGTGTGTGTGTGTGTGTGTGTGTGTGTGTATGCCTGGATCATCCTCTTAGCAGTGGCCATCTTTCCCTACCAGAAGGTTGTAGGTGAAGAGGGGACACTTTATTGTGAATTAGCACCTAGGAACTCCTGACCACTCAAATTCATGATTTAGCCACCAAACTTAAAAACAACCATTTCTGGAATGTTATTTTGTTATGTGTCCTCAGGGAAAGAAACAACAAATAGAAGAAGCAGCTAGGAACTTGAGATCCAGCCTCAGTCTAAATTATCTATGCACATGTATACGTTTTCATGTTTTTCAACCACCATGACCCAACTGAGACGTAAAAAAGTGAGAGAAATTCTACTATCACCTCCATAAAGTCAAAGAAGAGCTCTCAGAATTCCAAATCACACATTCAAAAGAGTGGGAAGAAGAGGTGACAGTGTAAGTTGTTTTTTCTTTAGAACCTTCCTGCCCAGTTGTCAATAATTTCAAAAACCCTTCTACCTCTCAGGGTGATGGACTATGGGGAGCTATCTGTTCATGAATGTCTTGTGTTACCAGATAAGAACATGAGATCGTTGCCAAATACATTCCCTGACATCTGAAGGTGCAAATCCAGAGGGACCAAAAAAGGATTACTGAATTGTCTCAAACCACAAGTACTTCAGCACTGAGACAGAACACATATCTCTTTCCATGAAGCGAAAGCACACATGCTCAACTCCATGGGAGGTGTCCCAGTTCAGTAGATAGCTGATTATCCTTGTTAAATGCTTATCTCAAGGAGGCATGTGTTAAATATTAGTCAGTCATTTTCCCCATTTGTGATTTTCTTGGCAAAATTTCAGCAATGGTTTGTCATTTCCTTATCTAGCTCACATAATTTTTATAGATCTCCATAGATGAGGAAACTAAGGCAAACAGGGTTAAGTAATTTATCCAGGTTCACAAAGTTAGAGGTATCTGAGGCCAGATTTGAATTCAGGAATATAAGTCTTCCTAAGAAGACACAGTACTCTATCCACTCTACCCCTAGATGCTCAAAAAAGTATATAGGTGAATGTTACTCTCTAACCAACAAGAAATTTGTTTCCATCATCTCCATGTAATTTTTATGAATAAGTCCATATCTTCCTCTAAATGATGTAACCAATTTCCCAAACAAAAGTCTCATCCTTTCAATTTTTTAATTTTCCTAAATGGGCATCTAGTTATACTCTCAATATTTACATCCTGAAGCTTTAATAGTTCTGCTTCTGACTGGCACAGGGCAACCTGAAGGAATCCAGTTCAGCATAGAAGGGAAGGAGAACAAGGGCAGAGCCAAGATGTCAGAGTAAAAGCAGGGACTTCCCTGAGTTCTCACCCAAGGCCCTCCAATTACCTTTAAAAGATGAGTCTAAACAAATTGTAGAGCTACAGAACTCACAAAATGATAGAGTGAAACAAATAACCATCCTCAGATGGAAAGTTGACAGGAAGAGTCTTTCACATCAGGGAGGGAGTAGAGCACAGGTCAGCATGGGCCACACCTGCAGACACCATCCATAGGAGGCTGGATCATTGGCAGCTGTAACAGTTACCAGACTTATCAAACCACAAATGCCAAAAAGGTAAGTGGGAAAACTCTGTGGGACCTGGGTGAAAGGGGAGCAAGAGGTCTTACTCCAACTCCAGGTTTGTGATAATGGTATTGGCAGTGGCAGCAGCAACAGAAGCAGTTGCTACAAAGGCTGCTTCCAGAGCTCTTGGCCCACAGATGGTGAGGGATGGAAGCAGCTGGTACAAAACTTCTGAGACCTGGGACAGTACACCCACCACCACTAGAAGCAGAGTTCTAACTTGGAAAAGTTTAGAAAATCAAGTGTTTGCCTGGGAAGATGAGTAACATGGTAAAAGAACTCAGACTATAGAATCTTACTTTGGTGACAAAGAAGATGAAAACATACAACCAGAGGAGGATAGCAGAATCAAAGTTCCCACATCAAATTGGTTGTAGGCCATGGATCAAGTAAGATAAGTAGAGGAAAAATTGGGAAGAGAAATGAGAGTGATGCAAGAAAATCATGAAAACTGAGTAAACGATTTGCTAAAGGAGACCCCAAAAATACTGAAGAAAATAGCACCTGAGAAAATAGACTAACCCAAATGGAAAAATAAATCCAAAAAGCAAATGAGAAGAAGAATGTCTTAAAAAGCTGAATGGAAAGGAGGTCAAAAAGGTCATGGAAGAAAATAACTCCTTAAACATTAGAATGGAACAAATGAAAGCTAATGTTTCCATGAGAAATAAAAAAAAAAAATTAAAACAGTACCAAAAGAAGAAAAAAAAAACAGCATATGAAATATCACATTGGAAAAACCACTGACCTGGAAAATAGACCCAGGAGAGATCATTTAAATTTTTTTTGGCCTATCTGAAAGCCATGATCAAAGAAAGAGCCTAAACATCATCTTTAACAAAATTATCATGGAAAACTGCCCTGATATTCTAGATCCAGAGGGTAAAATAGAAATTGAAAGAATTCACAGTTCCATGGCAGAGCCAAGATGGTGGAGTAGAAAGACATACATATTCTAACTCTTCCCACACAGCCCAAAAAATACCTGTAAAAATGATTCTAAACAAATTGTAGAGCAGCAGAAATCACAAAGCAACAAAGTGAAAGAGATTTCCAGCCTAGGGTAGCCTGGAAGGCCGAAAGGAAAAGTTTGTTGCAAGAGAGGAGTTCAGCCCACAGAGCCCCACCCAGCTTTGGCTGCTTGGTGCAGCAGGGACAGGATCAGAACAGGCCTCTGGGGTGGAATCCTGAGCAACAGCAGTGGTTCTCAGATACCTCTACCCACAAACACCAAAGACACTTCAAAGGTCAGTGAAAAAGCCTTTTCTCCTTGGTAATAAGGGTGCAGGGCCCTCCTCTAGTCCAGGCTACAGGCAGTGGCAGTGACAGCAGCAGCAGCAACAGCATACATTTTTGGAGCCCTCAGCCTAAAGCCCCTGGGGGAATTGAGATGCTAATCTTGGTCTCAGTCCTGAGGGCCAGCCCAGGGGTGAGGAAGAGTGCTGGCTGGCATTGTGGAACTCTTGGGGGATCAGGAAAGGGAATTCTACTTGCAGATCCTGGGAAGAAAAGTTTTGGTAGCTCCCAGACCAGAGTGCAGGCCAGAAGAGGTGGAAACTCTTGCCACTTGATTAAGCCACCTTGGAGGAACTGAAAACTTACAAGTCCCCAGAGTATAGCCCCTCTTGACAAAGGACTCAAAAGTCAAGTAACTGACTGGGAAAATGCCCAAGAAAAGGAAAAAAAATAAGACCATAGGAGGTTACTTTCTTTGTGAACAGAGTATATTATTGCATTCTTTCAGATGAGGAAGAGCAATGCTCACAATCAGGAGCTCCCAAAATAAAGACACATTGGTCTCAGGCCATGGATGAGCTCAAAAAGGATTTTGAAAAATCAAGAAAGGGCGTGGAGGAAAAATTGGGAAGAGAAATGAGAGCAATGCAAGCAAGTCATGAAAAGCGAGTCAACAGCTTGCTAAAGGAGACCCAAAAAATGCTGAATAAAGTAAGACGTTTAAAAATAGGCTAACTCAACTGGCAAAAGAGGTCCAAATAGTCAATGAGGAGAAGAATGCTTTTAAAAACAGAATTAGTCAAATGGAAGAGGAGGTTCAAAAGCTTACTGAAGAAAATAGTACTTTAAAAATTAGAATGGAGCAGATGGAAGCTAATGACTTTATGAGAAAGCAAGAAATTATAAAACAAAGCTATAATAATGAACAAATGGAAGATAATGTGAAATATCTCATTGGAAAAACAACAGACCTGGAAAATAGATCCAGGAGAGAAATTTAAAAATTATGGGAATGCCTGAAAGCCATGATAAAAAAAAAAAAGAGCCTAGACATCATCTTTCATGAAGTTATCAAGGAAAACTTCCCTGATATTCTAGAACCAGAGGGTAAAATAAATATTGAAAGAATCCACCAATCACCTCCTGAAAGGCACCTGAAAAGAGAAACTCCTAGGAATACTGTAGCCAAATTTCAGAGTTCCCAGATTAAAGAGAAAATATTGCAAGAAGCTAGAAAGAAACAATTCAAGTATTATGGAAATAAAATCAAGATAACACATCATCTGGCAGTTTCTACATTAAGGGATCTAAAGGGCTGGAATAAGATATTCCAGAAGTCTAAGGAACTAGAATCAAAACCAAGAATCACCTACCCAGCAAAACTGAGTATAATAGTTCAGGGGGAAAATGGTAATTTAATGATATAGAGGACTTTCAATCATTCTTGATGAAAAGACCAGAACTCAATAGAAAATTAGACTTTCAAACATAAGAATCAATAGTAGCATGAAAAGGTAAACAAGAAAGAGAAATCATAAAGGACTTTCTGAAGTTGAACTGTTTACATTCCAACATGGAAAGATAATATTTGTAACTCTTAAGACTTTTCTTAGTATTTTGGTAATTGGAGGGATTACACACACACACACGCACACACACACACACACACATACACATACACATATACAGAGAGAGAGGGAGAGAGAGAGAGAGAGAGAGAGAGAGAGAGAGAGGGAGAGAGAGAGAGAGAGAGAGAGAGAAAGAGAGAGAGAGAGAGAGAGAGAGAGAGAGAGAGAGAGAGAGAGAGAGAGAGAGAGAGAGAGAGAGAGAGAGAGGCAGAGACAGACAGCACAGGGTGAGTTGAATAAGAAAGAATGATAGCTAAAAGAAATTAAGGGTAAGAGAGCAATATACTGGGAGAAGAAAGGGAGAAATGGAATGGGGCAAATGATCACTCATAAAAGAGGCAAGTAAAAACTTTTTCAATAGAGGAGAAAAGGGAAGAGGTGAGAGGGAAAACATGAAGCTTCCTCTCTTCACATTTGCCTTAAGGAGGGAATGACATACTCATTTTGGTATGAAAATCTATTTACACTACAGGAAAGTAGGGGAGAATGGGACAAGGGGATGATAGAAGGGAGGGAAAATGGGAGAAGGGAGTAATTAGAACTAAATACTTTTGGGGAGGAACAAGGTCAAAAGAGAGAATAGAATAAATGGGGGGCAGGATAGAATGGAGTAAACTATAGTTAGTTTTACACAACATAACTATTTTGGAAATCTTTTTCAAAACTACACATATAGCCTATATTGAACTGCTGGCCTTCTCAGTGGGGATGGGTGGGGAAGGAGGAAGAGAGAGAATTTGGAATTCAAAGTATTAGAAACGAATGTTAAGAATAATTTTTGCATACAGTTGGGAAATAAGAAATACATGTAAGAGGGCATAGAAATCTGTCTTGCTCTACAAGAAAAGAGAGAAGATGGAGATAAGAAAAGGGAGGGGTGTGATAGAAGGGAGAGCATACTGAGGGAAGGGATAATCAGAATGCAGAGTGTTATGGAGAGGGGGGAGGGGGGAGATGGGGAGAAGATTTGGAACTTAAAATACTGTGGAAATCAATGTTGAAAACTAAAAGTAAATAATTAAACATTAAAAAGAAGAATCTACAGCTTACCTCCTGAAAGAGATCCCAAAAGGAAAACTCCGAGTAATATTTTAACCAAGTTCCACAGTTACCAGATCAAGGAGAAAATATTGCAAGCAGCCAGAAAGAAGCAATTAGAGTATTGCTAAAATACAATGTCTAGCAACTTCTGCATGAAGGAATCACAGGGCTTGGAATATGATATTCCAGAGGTCAGAGGAGCTAGGATTAAAACCAAGAATTTCCTATGAAGTAAAACTGAGTATAATCCTTCAGGGCAAAAAAAAAATGGGATTCCATTAAAAAGAGGACTTTCAAAAATTCTTGATGAAAAGACTAGAGTGGAATAGAAAATTTGACTTGCAAATGTTAAGAATCAAGAGAAACATGCAATGGTAAACAGGAAAGAGAAATCGTAAGAGATTTATTAGAGTTGAAATGTTTACATTCCTATATGGAAAGATTATACTTATTACTCTTGAGATATTTCTAAGTATTATTACCTTTTATGTAAAATAAGTTACCCCTTTCTTACTCTTCCTTTCTACTTCCAATATATTCTTCTCTTACTTCTTACGTTTATTTTTTTAGATATCATGCCTTCATATTCAACTCACCCTGTAACATCCATCCATCCATCCATCCATCTATCTATCTATCTATCTATCTATCTATCTATCTATCTATCTATCTATCATCTATCTGTCTGTCTGTCTAAATTTCTTTCTTCCTTTCTTTCTTCCTTCCTTCCTTCCTTCCTTCCTTCCTTCCTTCCTTCCTTCCTTCCTTCCTTCCTTCCTTCCTTCCTTCCTTCCTTCCTTCCTTCCTTTCTTTCTTTCTTTCTTTCTTTCTTTCTTTCTTTCTTCTTTCTTTCTTTCTTTCTTTCTTTCTTTCTCTCTCTCTCTTTCTTTCCTTCCTTCCTTCCTTTCATTCTATTTATTTCCTCCAACTAATCTAATACTGCTTATTTTAGTAAAAACAGTCACCAAAGCATTGAATGGCTTATTTATCTACTAAGTTCAGAAAGGTCATATTTTTGTTGCTTTTCCTCCCCTCTACTTTCATCATGTTGTTCTCTTGTCTTTTTTCTTGAAATAAATTTCTTGAAATTTTTTACTAAAAATAATGTATTTACTAAATGTATGCTAAATATATTTACTAAAATTAATATAATCAAAATTATTCATCTTCTTTGTAATGATTCTGTTTTTAGTCATAAACTCTCATCCTTAGATCTAACAGGTACATTTTCCCATATTTTCCTAATTTATTTACAATACCACCCTGTATGCTTTTATCTTTTTTGATCTTATTTTGGTACTCAGTGTGAAGTGTTCATCAATATCTAGATTCTTACAAACTTTTTTCTGTTTTCTTAGCAATTTTTGCCAAGTGGTGAATCCTTAACTCATAAACTTGGATTTGGGGATTTATCAAACTGTAGATAACTGTGATTATTTACTAAAATATACTGTGTTCCCCGTCTATTCCACTTATCTACTACTCTAGATATTATGCATTACAATATTGCTTTCATTAATACTACTTTGTAATAGTTTGGAATATGGTGCTCCTACGTCACCTTACTCCACATTTTTTTTTCATTTTTTCCCTTGGTATTTTTGACCTTTGGTTCTTCCAGATGAATTTTATTTTGTTTAGCACTATAAACTAACATTTTGGTATGGCACAGAATAAATTAATTCAATTACATAGAATTGTCATTTTCATTATTTTGGTTTGGCCTATGAGCAACTAATGTCTTTCACAATTGTTTATACATGACTTTATTTGTAATGAGAGGGTTTTGTCATTGTAACCATATAGTGCCTTGGTTTATCTTAGAAAATAGTCTCCCAAGCATTTTATATTGTCTGCAGTTATTTTAAATGGGATTTCTTTTTCTATCTCTTCATGCTCAGTTTTGTTGGTAGTATCTCAAAATGTTGGTGATTGATATAGGTTTATCTTATATCGTGTCATTTTGCTAAAGTTGTTAATTGTCACAACTAGTATTTTAGTTCTCCAGGCTTCTTTAAGTATGCCATCTTATCATCTGCAAAGAGGGAAAGTTTTATTTTTTCTTTGCCTATTTTTATTCCTCTTCTCTTATTGCTATAGCTAGCATTTATGGTATAATAGTAAATAGTAGTCAACATAAGGAACATCCTTGCTTTCCATCATATTGGAAAGGTTTCAACAGACAACACTTGTGTAATGCCACTGTGATATTCACAGCACCTGCAGTGGCCAAGAATATCCTGGTGCAATTCTAAATTGCAAAATACAACAGACTCTCCACATGGAAGAAAGAACCAAGACATTCATTCAAGCACCAGAAAACCAAATCCATCATAGTAACAAAAATCTACATACAATAACAATGCAGAGGACAGCACCATCCCCAAGCCTTCCCCCCTGCTAGGCTTCCCACAACCCAACTCCATTAACCAAATTAGAAGGAGGCTTCCTTAAACAAAATGACAAATAAACTTTTTTTTATTCATGCTAATCAGCTGCCTGTTTGCCTGGGTCCTTTCTAGCTCTGACAAGACTCTGACTAATTTACTCTCAACTCTGCCTTAGCTCCACTTCTTCTTATTCCACCCTTTCTGTTCCACCCATTCAGCAAACTCCTCACGCCACAGGCTACATGTAACTCAGACTTATGTCACTCAAGCTTACATGAGAACCAGGCAGGTCACATGGAACTCTTAAATTTAAATTACCATTGCAACTTGCTCTTGGTTTTAGAGAGATACTACATATAATTTTGGAATCTCTTTCAGGAAGTCATAGGTAACTGCTTTCAATTTCTATTTTGTCCAATAGTTCTAGGATATTGGAGCAATTTTCCTTGACAGTGTCTTCACATATGACATCTAAGGTCATTGGTTCTTGTGTTGCTCATACCTTTCAGGTTATCTTGTAACATTTTAAATTGTCCCTCCTTAATCTAATTTCTTTTCTTCCCCCCCAAATTTATTAATTTATTTGTTTTCAGTTTTAAACAATCACTTCCCTAAGTTCCAAATTTTCTCTCCTTCCCTGTACCCTCTTTCCCCAAGGAAGCATGCAATGTTATATTGGTTCTAAAAATACATTCCTATTAAACACATTTTCACATTAGTCATATTGCATAGAAGAATTAAAACAAATGGGAGGAATCATGAAAAAAAGCATAATATAGGAGAAAATAGTCTTCTTCATTCTGCATTCTGAATCTGTAATTCTTTCTCTGGATGTGGATGGCATTTTTCATAATTTTCATCCTATGGTAATGTTTTAGGTCTTTGCATTGCTGTGGAGGGTTAAGTCTATCAGAAACAATCCTTGCACACTGTGGTTGTTACTATGTACAATGTTCTACTGCCTCTACTCACTTTACTCAGCATGAGTTCATATAAGTCTTTCCATGTTTTTCTGAAATCCACCTATCACTCATTTCTTAAAACACAGTAGTACTGTCCCATTACATTCATATATCACAACTTACACAACTACTTCCCAATTCATGAGCATTCCCTTTATTTCCAGTTCTTGGCTACCACAAAAAAATCAATCAAACAAAAAAGCCCTACTATACATATTTTTGTCCATGTGGAACTCTTTCCCATTTTTATAATCTCTTTGGGATACAGTCCTAAAGGCAATATTGCTGGATCAAAGAGTATTCATATATTTTTAGCCCTGTGAGCATAGTTGTAAATTGCTCTCCAGAGTGGTTACATCAGCTCACAGGTCCACCAGCAATGAATTAGTGTTCCAACTCTCCCACATCTTCTCCAACATTTATCATCTTCCTGTTTTGTCATGTTAGTCAGTCTGATAGTTGTGATATGATACCTCAGAGTTGTTTTGATTTGCATCTTTTCTAATCAATAGTGATTTAGAGCATTTTTCATATGACTGTAGATAGTCTTAATTTCTTCCTCTGAAAACTGACTGTTCATATCCTTTGATCACTTATGAATTGAGGATTGGCTTGTGTTCTTATACATTTGACTCAGTTCTCTATATGTTTTAGAAATAAGAGGGGCAGAGTCAAGACGGCAAAGTAGAAAGATGGATATGCTGTAGCTCTTCCCCCACAACCCATAAAATACCTGTAAAAATAACTCTGAACAAATTCCAGAGCAGCAGAAGCCAAAGAACAACAGTGTTACAGGTTTTCAGCCCAAGAGGAGCCTTGAAGGTCAACAGGGAATGTGTATTGCACCGTGGTGATCAGTCCAGCCTTGACCAGGAAGCATGGACAGGACTGGAGCAGACTTCATGGCTCTGAATCACAGGTAGCAGTGGCAGTTCCCAGATTTCTGAAACCACAAATTCAAAAGACAACCCACAGGTCAGTGAGAAAGCTCTTTTACCTTGGTAAGAAGGGAGCATGGTCTGACCCCAGCTCTGAACACAAGGCGGCAGCAGTCATTGCCTCAGCAGCGACCACTTTTGGAGCCCTGGGCTTAAAGACCCTGGGGGAGTAGAGCAGCCAGTCTGGGTCTCAGTCCTGAGTTGCAGTCCTGGGGTGAAGAGGAGCACTGGTGTGGTGGAGCTAGAGGAAACTCTGGAGAGGGAATTTTACTCACAATTCCAGGGCAGAAAAGAGTGTTTGTTGCTCCCTGATTAAAGCACAGGCCAGAAGAGGAATAAAGTCCTCTCCATTGATTGTGCCACTTTGGAGGAACTAAGAACTTACAGATCCCGAGATTATAATCTCCACTTGACAAAGAACTCAAAAGTCAAGTAACTGGCTGGGAAAATGCCCAAAACAGGTTAAAAAAATAAGAATGTAGAAGGCTACTTTCTTAGTGAAATGATATTTTCTTCCATTCTTTCATGTAAGGAAGAACAAAGCATGCCATCAGAGGAAGACAGAAAAGTCAAGGATTCTACATCCAAAACCTCCAAAAAATATGCAATGGTCTCAAGCCATGGAAGAGCACTTAAGAATTTTGAAAATCAAGTAAGAGAAGTGGAGGAAAAATTGAGAAGAAAAATGAGAGCAATGAAAGAAAACCATGAAAAGTGAGTCAACAGTTTGCTAAAGGAGTTGCAAAAGTTGCTGAAGAAAATAACACCTTTAAAAATACATTAACTGATATCAGACCAGGAAGGAGTCCAGCAGAACCAATCGAGTGAGAGCCATGGAGCCCCAAATACCTGCAGCAGTGCTCTTAAGACTATTAGCCCACAGATTAATTGTCTGGAAGGTACCTACTTGAACATTCGGGAGCCAAGATGACAGAGTGATCAGTAAACGCTTTACCTGTCCCCTTGTTGACCTTGAAGGACCTATAAATATTTTCCCAGGAAAAAATACTGGCACAGTGGAATCAACTGAGTGGGTAAACAATCTTAGCCATTGAGGCTAGGAAAATCTCAAAAGGGGGGAGGAGTCCCTCTTTCTGTGGCTGAAGGGGATCAGAGCAGGACCAGAGCTGTCCCAGAAAGTCCCACCTCAGCAAAACTGGAGGAGATCTTGACCTTAAGGGGGGTGGAGCCCACAACAGCCAACACCAGAACCCAGGCATGCCTTGGCAGCCCAAGAGAATAGGGAAGACACTTGCACAGATGTGTTCACCAACCACTGAACTTGCTCAGGCTGAGCAGAGGTGACCTCCTGTGACCAGAGCACCCCTATCCACACTTAACGCAGCTAACTCTAGCATAACTGCAGGGAAACACAGAAAGACTTCACTTGGCTTCTGCTTTCCAACACTAGCCAGCTCAGTACCAGGTAAGCTCCAACATTTTAGCTTCTAGCTGAAAGAACCAGATGCCATAACACACAAAGCCTCAAGTTCAAGGCACAAGAAAAGTGGGACAGAACCCTTTGTACCCCAGAAGCAGAGATATACTTTAAAAGCCAGGAAAAAGGCGATTATTATTAGTATGAAGTAAAGCAGAAAGGTCCATAGAATCTTTCTATGGGGACAAGGACCAAAACATGAATACCAAAGAGGTAAGCATTGAGACTACACTCCCAATGGAAAATTCAGAAGGGAATATGAACTGGTCTCAAGCCCAAAGTGCTTCCTAGGAAGACCTGAAGAAGGATGTTAAAAGCCAAATTAGACAAATAGAAGAAAAACTGACCAATGAGTTTAAAAATATGAAAAAAGAAATCACAGAAGAATTTAAAAGCAAAATTGGACGAATAGAAAAGGCAGTACAAAACCTAACTGGAGAAAATAACTCCTTGAAAGGAACAACTGGACAGATGGAAAAGGAGATGCAAAAGCCAACTGAAGAAAGCAATTTGATAAAATTAGAATTAGGCAAGTAGAAAGTAATGACTCTATGAGACATCAAAAATCAGTCAAAAAGAATCTAAAGAATGAAAAGATAAAAGAAAATTTAAAATATCTAATTTCCCCTGGGAGCCCACCCCCTAAAGATCCAGGGGGGAATTGAACAGCTAATCTAAATCTCATCCCTGAGCATGGCCTTGACATGAGGAAGAACGCTGGTGGGGTGGAGCTGTAGGTAGCTGTGGAGAGGGAATTCTACTCTCAGATTCTGGGCAGAAAAGTTTTTGGTTGCTTCCAGATCAGTGCACAAACCAGGAGAGGAGTAAATTCCTCTCCATGGATTGTGCAACATTGGAGGAACTGAGAACTAATACGTGCCCAGAGTATACCCTCCTCTTGACAAAGGACTCAAAATTCAAGTAACTAGCTGGGAAAATGCCCCCAAAATGGAGGAAATGAGACTATAGAAGGTTACTTTCTTGATGAACAGATATTTTCTTCCATCATTTCCAATGAGGAAGAAAAAAATATACTTTCACAGGAAATCAAGGATTCTGCATCCGAAACCTCAAAAATAAATATGCAAAGGTTTCAGGCCATGGAAGAGCTCAAAAAGAATTTTGAAAAATCAAGTAAAAAAGGCAGAGGAAAATTAAGGAAGAGAAATGAGAGCGAGGCAAGAAAATCGTGGAAAGAGAGTCAACAGCTTGCTAAAGGAGACCAAAAAAAAAAATACTGAAGAAAAAAACACCTTGAAAAATAGGCTAACTCAATTGGCAAAAGAGGTCCAAAAAGTCAACGAGGAGAAGAAAGTTTTAAAAAGCAGAATTAGCTAAATGGAAATTGAGGTTCAAAAGATCACTGAAGAAAACAGTACTTTAAAAATTAGAACGGAACAGATAGAGGCAAATGACTTTATGAGAAAGCAAGAAATTATAAAACAAAGCTATAAGAATGAACAAATGGAAGATAATGTGAAATATCTCATTGGAAAAACAATTGACATGGAAAATAGATTCAGGAGAGACAATTTAAAAATTATGGGACTACCTGCAAACCATGATCAAGAAAGAACATAGATATCATCTTTCATGGAATTAACAAGGAAAACTGCCCTGATATTCTAGAACCAGAGGCCAAAAAAATATTGAAAGAATCCAGCACTTACCTCCTGAAAGAGATCCAAAAAGAGAAATTCCTAGGAATATTTTAGCCAAACTCCAGGGTTCCCAGGTCAAGAAGAAAATATTGCAAGCAGCTAGAAAGAAACAATTCAAGTACTGTGGAAATATAATCAGGATAACACAAGATCTAGCAACTTCTACATTGAGGGATTGAAGGCCTTGGAATATGATATCCCAGAAGTCAAAGGAACTAGGATTAAAACCAAGAATCAATACCCAGCAGAACTGAGTATAATACGTCAGGGGGATAAATGATCATTCAGTGACATAGAGGACTTTCAAGCATTCTTCATGAAAAGATCAGAACTGAATTGAAAATTTGACTTTTAAATACAAGAATCAAGAGAAGCAGGAAAAGGTAAACAGGAAAGAGAAATCATAAGGGACTTTATAAAATTGAAATGTTTACATTCCTACAAGGAAAGATAATATTTATAATTCTTCAGACTTTTCTCAGTATTTGGGTAGTTGAAAGGATTATACATACACATAGAGTTTATATCTATATCTATCTACTTACCTGTCTATCTATTTATGTGTGTGTGTGTGTGTGTGTGTGTGTGTGTGTGTGTGTGTGTGTGTGTGTGTATATATATATATATATATATATATATATATATATATATATATATATATATATATATATATATAGAGAGAGAGAGAGAGAGAGAGAGAGAGAGAGAGAGAGAGAGAGAGAGAGAAAGGCATAGAGACAGAGAGCATAGGGTTAGTTGAATAAGAAGGGATGACATCTGAAAAATAAAATTAATGGGTAAGAGTGGAATATATTAGAAGAAGAAAGTGTGAAATGAAATGGGGCAAATTGTCTCTTATAAAAAGTTCAAGAAAAAGCTTTTCAGTGGGGGAGAAGAGGGAACAGGTGAGAGAGAAAAAGTAAAGTTTACTCTATTCACATTTGGCCTAAGGAGGGAATAACATACTCACTCAATTTGGCATGAAAATCTATCTTACACTGGAGGAAATTAGGGAAGAAAGGGTAAAATGGGGCAGGGTCATAGAAGGGAGGGCAAATGGAAGGAGAGAGGAATTAGAAGTAAACACATTTGGAGAGGGACAAGGTCAAAAGAGAGAATAGAATAAATGATGGGCAGAATAGGATATAGGAAAATATAGTTAGTCTTACACAACATGACAATTATGGAAGTCTTTAGCAAAACTACACATATATAGCCTGTATCGAGTTGCTTCCTTTCTCAGTGGGGATGGGTGGGGAGGCAGAAAGGGAGAGAATTTAGAACTCAAAGTATTAAGAGTGAATGTTGAGAATTGTTTTTTCATACCACTGAGAAATAAGAAATGCAAGAAATGGGGTATAGAAATCTATCTTACCCTATAAGAAAAGAGAGCAGATGGGGATAAGGGAAGGGAGGGCTGTGATAGAAGAGAGGGCATATTGAGGAAGGGGGTAATCAGAATGCAAGGCATTATGGGTTGGGAGGAGGGGAGAAATGGGAGAAAATTTGGAACCCAAAGTTTTGTGGAAATGGATGTTAAAGTGCCTCCTCAAAAGAGTTTCACTTTTGAGCACTACCTCCCTCAATCTTCCCTCCTTTCTATCATCTCCCCTCCTTCATATTTTCCATATCCCTTACTACTTCTTCCCTGCCTTTTAACCCTCTCTCTATTTTCTTTCCCTTTTCCCTTCCTACCTGGGCAACGTAGGGCAACATAGATTTCTACAGTTAATTTCTATAGTTAACTGAATAGGTTGTTCCCTCTTTTAAACAAACCTGATGAGAATAAAGCTTAAGCAATGCTCACTTCCCTCCCCTCTTTCGATCTCTACTATAATACATTTTTGTGCCTCTTTCTGTGACATAATTTACCTTTTTTTCCCTCTTCCTTTTCTCTTCTCCCATTATAATACCTTTGCACCTTTTAATTATGTTTTTTATCACCACATCAGGTCATCTATACCCACTCCCTCTATCTGTGTATATCCCTTTCAAATGTCATAATAAATATACAATTTTCAAGATTAACAAATATCATTCTCACATATAGGGATATAATTTGCCCATATTTTATAATAAGGTTGCTTGTTTGTTTGTTTGCTTAATCTTTTCCCATTTGCCTTTTTATGCCCGTCTTTAGTCTTGTATTTGAACATGAAATTTTCTATTGAGTTCTGGCCTTTTCATCAGGAAGGTCTGAAAATCCCTTATTTCATTGAATGTCCATGTGCTTGACTGAAATATTATGCTCAGTTTTTCTGAATAATTGATCCTTGGTTGTAGACTAAGTTCCTTTGCCTCGCAGAATATCATATTCCTATCCGTTCAATCTTTTAATGTAGGAGCTTCAAGGTTCTGTATATTTTTTCTCCCTTATTTCTTTGAATGTCCATCTTCAGCGGCATGTGGGACACCTCCTGTCCTGCATTGGTCCCCTTCAGTCACAGTAAGACGAACTCTTTTCAGTGATTTTCCTAGTCTCCTGAGCTGACAGATTGTTGTCTCCCTTCTGCTGATTCCACTATTCTAGGATTTTTCCTGGGGAAATACTCTCTGGATTTTTCAAGGTCAACCATGGGAGGGTGAGAGCACTTATAGTTTACTCCACCATCTTGGCTCCTACAAGTTCAAGTAGGTGACTTTTAAACATTTAATCTGTGGGCTAATAGTCTCAGAAGTGGCTGCTGCTGTTACTGATACTGTCCTTCTCTCTCACTCATTTCTGTTGTGCTCCCATCCTGTGCTGATACGTCTGAGAATCCCTACTTCCCCTTCTGCTTCAATATGTCCCAAGGTCTTTCCAGCTCTGCTCCACTATAGCAGAGTCTGTGATGATACAGCCTGTGTTCTCTGCACTCCCCAAACCCTGTGAAACATATCCTTCTTGTGAATCTTCTGGTCTGTCCTGGTCTGGAAGTATGCCACACTCTATCTCCTAGTGCACTATACCACTCTAAAATTTGTTCAGATTCACTTTTTAGAGGTATCTGAAGGAATTTGTCATAGGGCTTAGGTGTGGCCCTGCTTTGACTTCACCATCTTGGTTCCAGTCCTGAAAACTGCCATTCTTCATCCACTCCCACTACAGCTTCTCTTGTGTAAAGTTAAGCTAAATTCTTTGGAATTGTTATTTGTATCATTCAAGATACTCATCAGTGTTCTTGGGCTTGATTTAAGTAGCAAGTAATATCTTTAAGCAAGGAGATTCTGGGGCATCTCTTCATATATAATGAATTCATTTTCCATTTGGATTTTGAACTGTTCATTCTCCGCAAATGTGGTTGGAATCCTCAGGACATATAGGTTTTCTTGTTTATGATTTACTTGATACAGTTTATAAAATGATTCACACTCTACAGTTTTGCAGCAGTAAGTACCCCAACGTACACATGGGGGCCTACTACAACAGGTTTTTGGATCTCCATTCATAAAAGGAAAAGTGACTTTTGAGGGGTTAACAATCACTTTAATCAAGCCCATGTAGCAATCCTTTAGTCAAGCACATATATCATTCACCTAATTCAGGGGAGTCAATGCCTTGAACCCCAAAGTAATCAACAGACATGGCCTCCTCTGTCTGATCCTAATTTACTTGCCATTACAAGCTTGCAATGGTAAAAGTGCCTAAAAAGCTTAGCTATAATGGCATTTGAGTGTATGGGATTCGCAAGGAGGACAAGTGCATAGGGTAGGGGCTTGCCTAGCCATTTTCAGGGCTTTGAATCCACCTTTGGTGTCTACTTTCACTCAAATCCTACCCATGAGTCAAAGATACTACAGGATGTGCAACAGTCATAGTCCATAAAAAAAAAGAAAAAATCATCTTGAGAAATGAGCTAAACTAGTTTACCTAGTTTAGGTAAAAACTAGGTAACCAGTAGACCTCAAACTCATTGATGAGTTAGGGGGATATCTAACCCAAGAATCTGAAGGTTTCCCCCAATGGAATAAGCAGATGAGAAAAATTTCTTCCAAGGGCCATGAAGGTGGTTGAAGCAGATGTTCTGGAGTGATTAAAGTTTCATAAGGCATTGAAGACACTAAGGTCCTCCACTGCATCCTGGGCCATCACTCATCTGGAGTTTTGTTCTGTCATAGGACTTCTATAACTCAGAAAGAGAGAATGAGTCTGACAACTTTGCATAATTCTGCCTCACTTAAATCCAATTCATGTACAACTCAAGACATTACCCATGATGTCACTGGTCCTCCTGGAAAATGAAGGACAAACAGTATAATCCAATTGGACTCTGAGAATTACATAATGATGACATTCTGGTATATGCGAATGTAGGTCAAATTTTGGAACACTTGATATTTTAGTTTTTAAATTTTATATCTTTTGATATTTGTTTGCTTTCATTACCTAGATGTTTACCTATATCTTACATTTGACCCTCTCCAAAAAATAACATCTTTAAAAATAAAACATATTTAAGAATAAGTAATTCAGCAAAATCGATAAACAGATTGAAAAATAAAATATGGTGCTTTATTCAGTGGTCCACTCTTGAAGATCCTATTATCTACATAATATTAAAAGGAAACATTTTTATGTTTCTTTTCTGAGGCCAATCTTATACTTATTTATATAAATATTTACATTTATTCTTTATAGTTTTGCAGTATTTTTATTGTTTTGATTGATTGGTAGCTCCCATTCTTTCCATTTACATTATTGTACTCTGAGTATTTTGGTTTCCTGGATCTGCTTATTTTACTCTTTATATATTCTTATAAGATTTCCCATGGATTTCTGTATTCATCATGTTTGTCATTTTTATAGCATAGTAATATTTCATGGCATTCGTGTGATATAACTTTTTAATCATTCCATGATAGACATTTTAAAATTAATACTTTGATGTATCATAAGACCAGGCTTTTACAAACTTACTTCAGAATCCAAGATCCTGGGATTTCATCTGGGTGGTGGTTCCCAGAACCAACAAATAAATTCTGTAGATTCTCTTTAAAAATGGCTTTATTATCTTTAAGAAGAGACTGAAAAATTGAGCTTCCTTAATTCAAATGTGTAAGCCTATCTGAACGTTTGTAGATTGGTCTATAAAAAAAAGACAGACTGACACTGGTGTCTTATTGAAATCTTAAATATTTTGTTATTTTACATTCAAAGCTTTTTTTAATCAGCACTCAGCAGAGTCAGTCCTCATCTGGTATAGACTTACTGAATTCCACTTCACCGATAGTCATGAACAAGCATTACTTGAACAATTTGGTAGCGATATTTAAAGACATTTTTTAAATTAAGGAGAAAAGCTAATAACAATGAAAGTTTGAAAAATGGAAGTACACAAGTTTATCAGAGGAGCTTACTGTTTGGTGAGAATTCAAAGCTTTAAGTATTCATTGATCCCCTAGAATGTATTGGATGGAACTGCATGGAAAAAGAGAGTGCATAACATATTAGTGATACCTAGTGAGAGTTTTAACTTTATTGAGGAGCTTCCAGTGTAACTCAAGGGAAGGAATACATATAGTGACTTGTAATTTTCATATAAGGCAACCATTCTATTGGCATGCAGTGGTACCCACTTTGCAATTTATAGCCATAGAGAATTTCCAGAGCACTGAAAGATTAAATGACTTTCTTTGGACAACAGAAACAATGTAAGTTGGAGTCAAGCCTTGAACCCAGGTTTTCTGACTCCTAGGTTATCTCTTTAGTTGCATTGCCATATTGCCTCACTCATGAAACAATTAATTTACAATTTTGACTGCATTCAGCAGCTAAAGTGTGTGAAATATATGAATGCAAGATTCTGTATAAATAAGTCAACAAGAATATTGGTGAAGACTTGGTTGACATAATTTTTCAACGTTTTAAATCTCCAATACTATAAATTGCAGTCAATGTCTTTATGAATGGGAATGTTTCTTGCCAGAACCTCTTCACACATGAGTAAATGGAGGCTAAAGAAGTCGCATGACTTATTTATGGTCACACATTTAAAACCCATCAGAGAGTGATTTCACGTTTCATTCTTGTTTAGTCTTTTTAGATTGATCATCTGACACATGTCCCTCAATAAATTAGTTCCCTCATAAATGTAATTGAATCGTGAGTAGATTAGTCAATCAACAGACATTTATTAAGAGCTTGCTATGTGCCAGACACTGTTCTAAATGTTGGAGATACAAAGAAAGGGCAATACGTAGACACTGCAGTCAAGTAACATGTTAGAATGGAATTGAAAGCATGTAAACGATATATGGATAGTGTATATGTACATATATACACATATAATGTATCATTTTGCATACGTCATATTACCTACCATTCACAATGCACAATGTATATGGGAGGTAATATGACACAGTAAAGGGACACAGAAAGTGAACAGTAAAAGGTCACCTGAAGGACTAAAGCTGAGTCATGAAGGAAGTCCAAGAAATTAAAAGGCAGAGGCAAATTGGAGAGAGGAGTCCAGGGATGTGGAACATAGTGAAAACTCATAAATCCTGAAGATTCAGTGTGGAGTGTTAGAAAAAACAAGTAGACCATTGTAGCTGGATCGTAGATTGCAAAGAGAAATAAAGCAAGTGAAGACTGGAAACTTTGGAAGGTGTAAGGTTATTAAAAAACCTTAAAAGTCTAGCAAAGGACTTGATATTTGATCCTGGAAATAATAATGATTGCCCAGAATTCACTGACCAGGGACATGCCATGGCCGCATCTATGCATTAGGAAAATTATGTTGGCAGTTGAGTGGCCTATGGATTGGAATGAGGAGAGAATGGAGGTTGAGGGACAAATTGGAAAATTATTTCAATATTTCAGGTAAGATATGACAAGTGCTTGCAAAATGGGAGCAACTTTGTGATGGAAGAGAATACACACACATATGTGCATATATAATTTGTAAAAAGGAAAACAAAAAGATTTGAGAAAGGAATGAATGTGTGGAATAAGTGAGAGTGAAGTGTCAACTATGACGGTAAACTTGTGGGCCTAGATAACTATTATGGCGAACTAGACAGTAAGTTCAAGATAAAAGAGTATTTAATTGATAACAATATTTAATTGTGTTTTGGAAATGTGGAATTTGAATAACTATGTGTGTGCATATGAATATGTATATATATGTATATATATATTTATGTACGTATATGTGTATATGTGTATACATGCTTTGGAATTATTGACAAAGTGATAGTAATTAGATTAATGGTATCTGATAAATTCACCCAGAGAAGCTAGTATGTGCATACATATATATTATATATCATATGAATATACACATATACATCATATACATATATACACACACGTGTGTGTTTATATGTATATGTGTGTGTATCTACATCAATATGTAGAGATATATACACACACATACACCATAGAACCTCAGTTTAAAAGAAACCTGGTTTACATAATGCTTTGCTGGATGAGGAAAAATTTTTTTGCAAAATTTGTCTTGCAGGATGAGCAAAAATTTTCAGTACCAACATCATGTTTGGTGTTGAACCTCTTGTGAAGGGATGACGCTTAAAGATAATGCAATACCACATTTCCGTGACTTTCTGCAAAAACAAGTCAAAAGCAAGTGTTGTTGAGTAGATTCCTAGTCACAAGCAAATGTAAAGGAAAAATAATTCAGTGAGTCAAAACATGAAAGTGATTCTAAAAAAAGAACAATAAGTGAAAGCAGTAGTCTCAGTCTTACTTTTAGTGAAAGTAGCAAGAGAAAGAACACTCCCGACTTTCAAATCCCTAGGGTTCTCATAGAAGTCCTTCCAAGCAAAAACCTTTCCTCTTCCTCCTCCTCCCTCTCCTCTCCCTCATGCCAACCACGACTCTTCTCAAAGTTAAAGTCCAGGCTAATTTATTTGATTTTTGGTGTGTATTGTGTACTAGCCATTGCTATCATATTTTAGGCACATAAGAGACAAAAACTTACTTAAAATTTTAAATAATTATTTTATATGAATATTTTAGGGGATATGGTACCAATCCTCTGACTTTACAATATTTTCTGTGGGAAAATTTGCTTTGCAGTAAGACCAAATTTCATGACAATCTGAATCTTGGAAAGAATTAAATTCGTAAACTGAGGTTCTACTAAAAATATACATACAGATATGGATACACACATGTATACATATACATACATATACACATATACATACACACGTATGTATTGTGTGGGGAAAGAAAGAAAGAGAGACAGAGAAAGAGAGAGAGGGAAAGAGAGAGAGAAAGGAAGGAAGGAAAAAAGGAAGGAAGGAAGGAAGGAAGGAAGGAAGGAAGGAAGGAAGGAAGGAAGGAGGGAGGGAAGGAGGGAAGGAGGGAGGGAGGGAAGAAGAAGGGAGGAAGGGAAGAAGAAAAAGACATATTTAGATATTTATGATGAAAGCCCAGAGGAGAGTCTTGTGGATACCTTCAGTTCATGAGCATGACATGGATGAAGAAATAGTAAAGGCAACTGAGAAGTGGCAGATACATGGGAGTCAAAACCAGACGAGAACAGAGAGGAGAGAGCAATTTGGAGGTGACCAAAAGTGTCAGATGTGCCAGTGAGGTCAAGGAAAATGAAAGTTGAAACAAGATCTTTAGATATCAACTTTGCAGTGATTAGTTTCAGTTGAATGACTAAAACCACAAGGTGGATAACAGAGGGTTTAGAAGACAGTGAGAGGTGATGAAGCAGAAGCACTGATTGCAGGTGGATTTCTTAAGGAGTTTAGCCACAATAAAGAAAAAGATGGAAGATGGCGGAGTAGAAAGACGCATATACACATAGCTCCGAACCCACAACCCATAGAACATCAGTAAAAAGGTACTCACGGCGAATTCTGGAGTAGTACAGGCCACAGCACAGTGGAGCAAAGGAGTTTTCTGTTCCAGAGGGACGTGCAAACCTCTAGCAAAAGGTCCGTCGTGCTGCGGACGTGGAGCCCAGCCCAGCCCTGCCACGGCCGCAGCACAGAGGGGAGCAGATCTGAGTGGGCTTCAGGGACGGGATTTCCAGTGGCTGCGTGGGTCCCTCCACCCACAGGTGACGGGGGTCGGTGAGAGGGTCTCTTTGGCGGGTCGAGAGGGGAGTAGGGTGCCCCCATAACTCAGGCCCCCTCGGGAGGCAGTAGCTGACGCAGCGGCAGACCAGGGCTCCATAAGCATGGATCCATTGTTGAAGGTCTCTGCATAAACCCCCTGAGGGAACTGAGCCCGAAAGGTAGCCCTGCCCTGACCGGAGTACCTGAACTTAATCTCACACTGAATAGAAGCCCTGCCCCTGCGGAAGCCATGAGGCTGGGTAGCAGCATTTGAATCTCAGACCCCAAGCTCTGGCTGGGAGGATCAGGAGGCGAGGTGGGTGTGAGGAGATTATTCAGAGGTCAAGTCACTGGCTGGGAAAATGCTCAGAAAAGGGAAAAGAAATAAGACTATAGAAGGTTATTTTCTTGGTGAACAGGCATCTCCTCCCTTCCCTTCTGATAAGGAAGAACAATGCTTGCCATCAGGGACAGACACAGAAGTCAAGGCTTCTGTATCCCAGCCCACTCAATAGGCTCAGGCCATGGAAGAGCTCAAAAAGGATTTTGAAAATCATCTTAGAGAGGTGGAGGAAAAGCTGGGAGGAGAAATGAGAGATATGCAGTCAAAGCATGAACAGCAGGTCAGCACCCTGCTAAAGGAGACCCAAAAAAATGCTGAAGAAAATAACACCTTGAAAAACAGGCTAACTCAATTGGCAAAAGAGGTTCAAAAAGCCAATGAGGAGAAGAATGCTTTCAAAAGCAGAATTAGCCAAATGGAAGAGGAGGTTCAAAAGCTCACTGAAGAAAATATTTCTTTGAAAATTAGAATGGAACAGATGGAGGCTAATGACTTTATGAGAAACCAAGAAATCACAAAACAAAACCAAAAGAATGAAAAAATGGAAGAGAATGTGAAATATCTCATTGGAAAAACAACTGACCTGGAAAAGAGATCCAGGAGAGACAATTTAAAAATTATGGGACTACCTGAAAGCCTTCATCAAAAAAAGAGCCTAGACATCATCTTTCATGAAATTATCAAGGAAAACTGCCCTGAGATTCTAGAACCAGAGAGCAAAATGAATATTCAAGGAATTCACAGAACACCGCCTGAAAGAGATCCAAAAAGAGAAACTCCTAGGAACATTGTGGCCAAATTCCAGAGTTCCCAGGTCAAGGAGAAAATATTGCAAGCAGCTAGAAAGAAACAATTCAAGTATTATGGAAATACAATCAGGATAACACAAGATCTAGCAGCTTCTACATTAAGGAATTGAAGGGCATGGAATAGGATATTCCAGAAGTCAAAGGAACTAGGATTAAAACCAAGAATCACCTACCCAGCAAAACTGAGTATAGTACTTCAGGGGAAAAAAATGGTCTTTCAATGAAATAGAGGATTTTCAAGCATTCTTGATGAAAAGACCAGAGCTGAAAATAAAATTTGACTTTCAAACACAAGAATGAAGAGAAGCATGAAAACGTGAACAGCAAAGAGAAGTCATAAAGGACTTACTAAAGTTGAACTGTTTACATTCCTACATGGAAAGACAATATTTGTAACTCTTGAAACTTTTCAGTATCTGGGTACTGGGTGGGATTACACACTCACACATGTACACACACACACACACAGAGACAGAGTGCACAGAGTGAATTGAAGAGGATGGGATCATATCTTAAAAAAATGAAATCAAGCAGTGAGAGAGAAATATATTGGGAGGAGAAAGGGAGAAATGGAATGGGGCAAAATATCTCTCATAAAAGAGGCAAGCAAAAGACTTATTGGTGGAGGGATAAAGAGGGGAGGTGAGAGAAAAACATGAAGTTTACTCTCATCACATCCCACTAAAGGAAGTAATAAAATGCATGCTCATTTTGGTATGAAAGCCTAACTCACAATACAGGAAAGTGGGGAATAAGGGGATAAGCAGGGTGGGGGGGATGATGATGAAGGGCTTGGGGAGGAGGGAGCAGTTTGAGGTCGACAGTCATGGGGAGGGATAGGATCAAAAGAGAATAGAAATAATGGGGGACAAGATAGGATGGAGGGAAATATAGTCAGTCTTATACAACACAACTATTTTGGAAGTCATTTGCAAAACTACACAGATTTGGCCTATATTGAATTGCTTGCCTTCCAAAGGGAAGGGGTGGGGAGGGAGGGAGGTAAAGAAGTTGGAACTCAAAGTGTTAGGAACAACTGTCGAGTAATGTTCTTGCCACTAGGAAATAAGAAATACAGGTAAAGGGGTATAGAAAGTTATCTGGCCCTACAGGACAAAAGAGAAGATGGAGACAAGGGCAGAGAGGGATGATAGAAGAGACAGCAGATTGGTCATAGGGGCAATTAGAATGCTCGGTGTTTGGGGGGGGAGGGGACAAAAGGGGAGAAAATTTGGAACCCAAAATTTTGTTAAAATGAATGCCAAATAAATAAATTTTAAAAAAAAAGAAAAAAAATGGGCAATAATTACAGGGGAAAGTATAATCATTGCAGTTCTTTGTAAAGATGAGGAGACAAAGGAATGTTTGTCGCCAGTAGGGAAGAAGCTAGTGTTTGGGAACATATTGATTGCAGTGGATCAATCTGCTAAAAATGAGAGGGAATGTGATGAAAGGAGGCTTGTGGAATGGCTCAGCCTTGTCAAGGAGAAGGATCAGTAAAGGAGGAGATAGTGAAGGAAAACATCTGAAGGATATAAAATAAAGTGGTGGAAGAAGAGGGAGTTCTTGATGAACTGAATCACTTCCAACATCTTGAACAGTACCTTGTACACATGATGTTTAATGAAGATTTGTGTGTTAGTTTGTATGTGCTGAAATAAATGTATACTGATGAAAGAAAGATATAAGGGGGATATAAAAGGCCTGCCTTGTTTTTATTATTTTTTTCTAAATGTACCCCCAGCACATGCATAGAACAGAGTAAGTACATAATAAGTGGGTTTTGTTGTGGTGGTTGTCATATATGCATTCATTTATTCATTCATTTTTTTCCATTTAAAAAATTAAACTCTTAGTTTACCATCAATCATCAATATAAGCTATCATTATTGAAAAATATTTATATTTACAATAACATAAATAAATAAAATGTATTTTCTACGTTATCCTTTAAATCTACCACAGAATTTTCATTTATTTCCTTCCCTGCATATAATCTCTGTTCATGTTTATTCCATTTGTTTGGTTCTATTTCATTTGTTTTGAATTAATTCCTAAAGGTCTCTCTAGTTTTCTTTGCAATCAGTTTACTAGCCCTTCTTAATTATTTTTAGTTTTCCATTACAAAAATGTACCACAATTTATTTAATCGTGTTCCTTGGTTGTTGAACATTTAGGTTGCTTATAGATTTTGATTTGCTTGGTGTGTATGCATGTGTGTGTATGAACATATTTCATAGTTCCTTATTTTTGTTGTTGTTATGTTTCCAGGTAATAACGTTGTCATAGAAACTATAGAGTCAAGGAGAATTATTATTTTTATATTCTTTATTGTGTGCAGTCATTTTTCTCTCCAAAAAGATTCTCCAAATTTTTTCTTCTCCTAGAAATGAGAATATCTGTTTCGTCATAGGTATGCCAACATGGCGTATGTTTGTTCTTAATAATTTGCTCCAATTTGATGGGTCTGAGGTGTTACCCCAAAGTCTGATTTCCATCTCTTTGCTTATTAATAAGATTGACTATTTTATTTAGATAATTATGTACAACATTTTTCTGAAAGTTACCTGTCCATATTTCTTTTAATCCCTGCAGACAGAGAGTTACCTCTGTGGCCTTGATTTCATTTCTCCCTGTGCTTCATTTGGTTGTGTAACCCTTCCTGAATTACAGATAATCCATAAATCGGGGCATTACCTTTTTAAAGAAATAGATCCCTATTGATCCTTAGACAGTTTTATTCCTTTCTCTTTCTATAAGTGGAGAGCTAACGACTGGAAAATGGGAGTAAATGACCCAAGAGGAATTAGTTCTCTTCTCCTGTTTTCCTTTCCCTCCTCCCTTCTTTCCTGGCTTGTCCTGTTCTCTCCTTTTCTCTCTCTTCTTCCTTCTCTCCTGCCTTCTCTCCATCCTTTCCTGTCTTGTCCTCTTCTCTCCTTTCTCTCTCTTCTTCATTCCCTCCTGCCTTCCCTCCATCTTTTCCTGTCTTGTCCTCTTCTCTCCTTTTCTCTCTCTTCTTCCTTCCCTCCTGTCTTCTCTCCATCCTTTCTGATTTCCTTTTCTTTCTCCCACATCTCCCTCTCCGACTTCTCCCTGCCCTTCACTTCTTTATCAAATAAACATTCTTGACTTTGCTTGTTCAATAAAGTAAGTATATAGAGTAAGTGAAGCTTATATTGCACATTTGGACAATCTGAAACATTTATACCCAAAGCATTGTATCCCCTTCAAAATATGAGATGCACTGCCTAGCATGGGAGGTTTAATTATGACCCCACACACTACAGATTGAAATACATTTTCACATGTTTACATTTGAATGTATTACTTATTTTAATGAACACCTGACTTGGAGTCAGGAGGACATGGGTTCAAATTTGACCTCAGATAGTGACTAGCTATGTAAGTAGTAGAAAGTCTCTTAACCCTATTTGCCTCAGTTTCCTCATTTGCAAAATGAATTGGAGAAGGAAATGATAAACCACTTCAGTATATTTACCAAGAAAATTCCAACTGGGGTCACAGTGTCAGACATGACTAGTCAAACAAACAACAAACAATCGTAATTGGCCAATTCCCTTCTGCTCTCTGCCAAGACCACTCACCATTACTGAAATGATCCAGAGATTGTTTAACAGAGAATAACCAAATTCTCTATTTTCCCTGTTGTTCATGTCTTTACCAAAGAGGATCAGTGAAATTACAATTTAGCATAAAAGTAAGAAAAACAAAGTTTTATTTCATCCATATTTGTAAATGGAGGCATGGAAATACATTTACTGTTCTATCAAGATGCAAAGTTTCATAGGCTCTTATATGATATATTTAGAACAAAGAAGGACCTTGGAAGTGAGTAAGTCGACATTTATTTTATATATGATGCAATTGGGATCCCCAGAGTTTAAATAACCTGCTCAGATTACCTGCCAAAGGTAATAAATACCTGAGGAAGGATTCATCTCCAAGTCTATCTGACTGCAGGTCCATTACTCTTATTACTGTTCCTTACCCTGTTTCTTGTAAGCCTCCACAGAGTTATGCAGGTTTTTTCCATATGACTTATTCCCACAGATCTTGGGAAAACACACTCTCATGATGAGTCTAGAATTGGTTAGTCACTAGACGTACATGTTGAGTACCAGGAGAAGAGGCAAAGATTTTCTAATATGAGAGAGTTCAGATTTTGTTGTCTTTCAACTGTTATGACTGAAGATCTGAGGCCAACGAAGGTGAGAAAAAGGGGAGGAGGACCAAGCATGGCTGTTTTCGTACAATGAAATAGAGGCTTATTGTAAGTTGATGTCATTTGACTCAGGAAAGAAAAATTTAATATTCCTTTTCATATGACATCACAACAGATAAAGATAAACAGAATAATGTGAGAAAAGAGAGAAACTTAACAAATGGAGAAGGGATAAAGTGATAGGGAAGTTGTATGGCAGAAGTAATAGGTGAGCTGAACTTAATTCTGATTAAATAGTTTCCTTTCACTCGACATCTAAAAAAGAAAACAGTAAACTAGGTAATTCTAAAATCATTAAGTCAACTCAATTCAGCAAGCATCAATAGAGTATGAACTATTTTTAATGCACTATGATAGTCTGAGAATAAAATGACAAAAAATGAGAGAGCTTCTTACCTCAAATGCTCACACTATTGAAAGGATGCAATATACATGTAAACATATGAATTAGAATATGTTATTGGGGGAACTAATAAGTAGAGAGGATAGAAAATAACTTATTAAGCAGACATCATCTGATCTATGGGCAACTAGGTGGCAAAGTAGAGAGAGCACCAGTCAGAGTTAGAAACATCTGAGATCAAATCTGGTCTCAGAGACTTATTAGCTACATGCCCTTGGTCAGCTCATTTAACCTCTAATTTACTCAGTTTCTCACCTGTAAAATGGGAGCACACTAGAGAAGGAAATTATGAAACATGCCAGTATCTTTGCAAAAAAAAATGAACAAAAGTCCACAGGACCACATAGGGCTGGACAAGAATAAATGACTGAACAACTATTTGATCTATAACTTCAAAGGCTCTAGGAACTGCAGTAGGCAGATATGAGAAAAGAGAATATTCTAGGCATAGTTCAGAGCCTATCAGATAGTCAATAAACATTAAGTGACTATTATGTGCCAAGCATTGTGCTAAACTCTGGAGTACCTGTGAGAAAAGGCATGAAGATAGGAGATGGAATATTGTATATTAGCATCATCAGGTAAGCCAGTTTAGTTAAAATAGACAGAACATGAGAGGCAGTAGTGTGGAATCAGGTAGCAAAGACAGGTTGGAGCCAAATAGTACAGGCTTTTTGCCCTAAAATGAGGTACTTATCTTTTATCCCAGAGGCCAAGGGAACCTCTAAAGATTATTGAGTAAGCCACTGATATGGTCACATCTGCACTTTAGGAATATCAGTTTATTAGATGTGTACAGACTGAATGGAAAAGGAGAGAGACTCCAAGCCAGAAAACCAAATAACAGACTACTGAAATGGTTCAGATAAATGTAATGAGAAAGAATGATAGTTACGGTTACTGCAGTAGAGAGGAGGATGAGATGTTGTTGAGTTAACCCACATATTTGAGAATTTAGTTATTGGCAAGACTTACCAATTAACTATATAGTTAGCATTTGGGAGAATGAAGAGTTAAAAATGCCTCCAAATTTGAGAACCCTGGTAATGGAAGTCTGGAAACGCTTTAGAAGATCAGGATCAAAGAAATTTATGATAAAGAGGTAGTTTAGGGGAAAAAATTAAGTACAATCTTGGAAATACTGAGTTTAGATTCCTATGGGATATCCCTAAGGAGATGTCCAAAAGGCACTTGTTGATGGAGGAACAAGCTTAGGAGAGAAGTAAGAAAACTGGACATGTACAATTGGGAAATGTCTGCATATGGATGATAATTGTGTTTTTGGGAGCAGAATATTATGAGGAAAAAAAAGAGAACCTGCCTTTTTCATTGTTATAGCTGCCAGCAGTCTGCCTCCATGATGTAAACTCATGGAGGGATGAGTGTTCCTGGAAGTTAGATGTTGTTTCTGTTTCCAGGTATTTGATCAAATGAAATGTAATGAGATGTCACTTTTACCTACTTGACATTTGATTTCTGCATCTTCATCCTAAGATATCTTTTAACAGAGTTAATCAACTATTTGAAGAAATTAAGCAAGGCCAGGGTCCTGTGAACTCTGATTTCCAAAGTCTCTTGACCTATGGCACAAGCAGAGACTGAAGGAATATGGTTAATCTTGGAAAATATTACAAAAGACACAGATGTGACTGACTTTATACCCCTGAGCCCTTGGGGCCTAGACCTTTTTTTGTGCTGTAAGGAAGGCTTATAGTGTAACTCAGTGAACGAGACTCTCTATAAGGATTAACACAGCACAGAAGAATGAAAATATAAGTCCAAAAGGAAACTCACAAAAACATAACTAGATTCTTTGAAGCTGCCCTAACCTGATAGATTGAGATTTCTTTCAACTTTCTTGGCCATCATTCTCAAAATGCTTGCAGCTCTATATCCATTGGAGAAGTTCTTTAAGAAACAGTGACCTAGCAGCCTGATACCTTTCACCTTTGATATGCCCCCAGCATCCAGCCAAAGAGTAGCCAAGTGTTTGGCATATGGTTGTGGCCAAATCATTCCTTAATGAACTGATTTGTTTTAAATGAGAAAGAGCTGTCTTCTACAGGGAATTATTAGGGTAAAGCCAAGATGGTGGAGAAAAGTCACTGACTTGCCTGAGCTCCCCGACCTCTCCAAAAACTTTTTTAAATGCCTCAAAATAAATTCTAGAGTGGCAGAACCAACAAAAGGAATGAATGACACAATTTTCTGGCCTCAGACAACTTAGAAGGTTGGGAGGAAAGTTTGTTGCAACAGAATAAAAATGGAGTACAGTTGAATGCAGGCCCTATCCCCAACACACCAGCAGTAGTCCTTGGAAATAATGCAATCATTATCAAGAGTGGTGGTTTTTAGACCTCTCAGCCCACAGATGGTAAGGAGGCCAGACAACTGGTAGCAAGAAGATTACAGAGATCCCTTTTCTGGCACCCAGGAAAGAACTCTGTTGTATTGCCCATACTTGGATCTGAGTCTCAGGCCTGAGTCTCACCACCAGGGTGAGGAAGAGCACCAGAGCTTGAGATTGCAAGGGAGCAGAGCCCCACCTAACATAGTATTAAAACTCAAGTAATATGCTACAAAAAGTAAGCAAGCAGGAGAAAAAGATCCTGATTATAGAAAGTTACTGTAATGACTGAAGAGATCAAAAGACAAGCTCAGCAGGCAACAAAGGTATAGCTGCTTCATTCAAATTCTCCAAAAACTATATGAATTGGTCTCAGGCCATGGAAGAGCTTTAAAAGGATTTGTGAAACCAAGCAATAGAGGTGTAGGAAAATTTGAGAAGAGAAATGAGAGTGATGCAAGGAAATCATAAAAAACAATAGTCAACAGTTTGGTAAAGTAGAAATAAAAAAAAAAAAACATGCTGAAGAAAATGTCAAAAAAAGCATAGGCCAAATGATAACAGAGGTTCAAAAATCCAGTGAAGAGAAGAATGTTTTGAAAAACAGAATTTGCCAAAAGTAAAAAAAAAAAAAAATTGCAAAAATTCAACAAAAAGAACTCCTTAAAAATAGAATGGCAAAATGGGGGATGGGGAGTAAGGTACAAGAAGAACTCCTTTAAAAGTAGAATTAGTCAAATGGGAAAAAAGATGTTTCAATAGCTCAGGGAAGAAGAGAGTGGTTTAAAACTTAGAACTGGGCAAGTGGAAGCCAATGACTTTATAAGACATCAAGAAATATGAAACAAAATCAAAAGATTGAAAAAAAATAGAAGAAAATGTGATTGAAAAAACAACTGGCCTGGGAAATAGGTCCAGAAAAGATAATTTAAGAATTATTGGACTTCCCAAAAGCCATGATCAAAAGAAAATAAAAGAAACTTGTTGGGACTGGAAGCTCAATTCCGTGTGGACAGTCTCGGGCAGGTAAAAGTGGGACTTCTAAATCTTAGAGTCTTACGAGGCCCTCCATGAACAGCGGGGGTTCAAGAAGGTCAGACCGAGCTAGCTCGGCTAGCTCGGGTATTTCCGCCTCTCCCCCGGAGATACCTGATGGGTGGAGTCTCCCTGCCCTCGAGGTCGTCCCGGATTGGAGCACACCTAGTTACCTAACAGCACGGTATTGAGATGCAAACTGTGTGGCTGAAGATTAAGTAGGATTGAGGAAGCCTAAAAGCTCTCTTAGCACATGTGGAGCCAAAGAGAAAAGTAGGGCTCCGCTTCTTTTCTTTTCTCTCTCCCCTCCCCCTCTCTCCCCGCTTGTACTTCTACTTCCAATCCCTTAAGCTTAGCCTCCTTAGGAAATCTCCCCCTCTTCCTCCTAAGAAAGAAGATCCCCCTGCACTTGTAACCGAAACCCTGTAATAAAGCTCAAACCCTGTTTGACTCTGGAACGTCCTTTCTCTCATACATGCATCCGGCGTGGCCAGCCGAAGACCTCGGGAGGTGAGGTAAGAAAGACTCGGGTAGCCCAATACAGGCCTCTAGGCTTGGCAGAAACTAGTTATCTTCTTTCAAGAAAATAATAAAGGAAACTCCCCTGATGTTCTATGACAAGGTAAAATAGAAATTGGAAAAAAATCATTGACCACCTTTTGAAAGAGATCCCAAAATAAAACTTCCCAGGATTAATATAGAGTTGTCAGGTCAGTGAGAAATTATTGCAAGTGGCCTAAAGGAAACAACATAAATATCATGGAGTCAAAATAACTCAAGACATACAAGTTTCTACGCTAAATGTTTGGAGGGATTGGAATGTGATATTATGGAAAGCAAAAGAGCTGCGATGACAACCAAGAATCACCTACCTAGCAAAAGTGAGTATAATACTTTAGGGGTGGAAATGGATATTCAATGGAATAAAGGACTTTCAAGCATTCCTACTGAAAAGGCCTGAATTTAATGGAATTTGACTTTCAAATATCAGAATTTAGAGAAGTATAAAAAGATAAACAGGAAACAGAAACCATGAATGATTCAATAAGATTAAACTGTTTAGATTCCTACATGGGAAAATGATACTTGCAACTCTTAAATGCTTTATGATTATTAGGGCAGTTAGAAGGGGGATCCATGGATGATAGATAGATAGGTAGATAGATAGATAGATAGATAGATAGATAGATAGATAGATAGATAGATAGATAGATAGACAGACAGACAGATAGATAGCATAAGTGTGAGTTCAATATGATATAATGATAATCTAAAAACATGAAATTAAGGAGTGAGAAAGAGGAATGCACTGGGAGAAGGGGAAAGAAAGAGGTAAAATGGGAGTGAATTATCTGATACAAAAGAGGTGTGAAAGAGCTTTTACAGGGAAGAGGAAGTTGGGGGAGGTGAGAAGGAGCATACAAATCTTGCTTTCATCAAAATTGATTGAAAGATGGAATAACACACACAATTAAAGTAGGAGGAGAAGGGGTTAAGAGAAGGGACTGAAAGAAGGGAAGGTAGACTGAGGGTGGTAAAAGAAGTAAAACACTTTTGAGAATAGACAGAGTAAAAGGAAAGAGAGTATGATAAACAGGGGGAAAATGGGATGGAGGGAAATACATAGTAATCACAACTGTGAAAAAATTACAGCATGTTTCTTTGATAAAGATTTTATTTCAGAATTATATAGCTAAATTTATAGAAATAAAAGATATTCCTTATTTGATAAATTGTCACAGAATAAAAGCAGCCGTTTTCAGACATAGTAATCAAAGCTATCTATAGTCATATGAAAAAAAAAATGCTCCAAATTGATATTTATTAGAAAAATGTGAATCAAAGGAACTCTGAGGTACTACCACACAACTATTAGAATGACAAAAGTGACAGAAAAAGAAAATGGCAAAAGTTGTCTATCAGAAACTTAGAATCTAACGAACTATTGGTGAAGTTGTAAACAGATTCAACAATTCTGTAGAGCAATTTGGAACGGTGCTTAAAGAGCTACACAGTCATTGCTTTGACCAAGCAATAGCACTACTAAGTCTGTATCTCAAAGAGAAAAGTAAAAGCAAAAGAGCCTATATGTACAAAAATATGTATTCAGGTCTTTTCGAGATGGCAAAGAATTAGAAATTGAGGAAATATCTATCATTTGGGGAATAGCTGAATAAGCAGCTATATATGATTGCAAAGAAACACTATTGTGCTATAAGAAATGAAAAACAATGATTTTTTGCAAAAAAAAAAAAAAAAACAACTGGAAAGACTTGCATGAACTGATGGAAATGTGAAGTGAACAAAACCAGCATAACATTATATATAGTAACAACAGTATTGTAAGACATTCAGCTGTGAATGACAGCAATTCTCAGCTATCCAGTAATCAAAGACAATTCTAAAGGACTTATGATGAAAAATTCCATACATCTCCAGAAAAAGAACTAATGGAATTTGAACTCAAAATTGAAACATGCTTTTTCCTTAAGTGTTTATTTTTGTTTTTAATCTGTATTTTCTTTTCCAATATGAAAGACATGGAAATATGTTTTGCATGGCTGAACATGTATTGAATTGCTTGCCTTCTCAATGAAGGAGGTGAGGGAAGGGAGGGAGGGGGGAAAATGAAATGCAATAATTAAAAAAAAGCTAGAGGCAAATATTAGAGGTTTCTGACTTCCTTTCTGTGGTTCAACTTGATGTAAAATTGTGGTTGATGAAGGCAAAACATTTCACATTTCTTGATTCCCAAAGTCATAGCTAATGTTTGTATTTATTTATGTGTGTGTGTGTTTGCATATTTGCATATGCCTTGGGTAGCACAAAAGACATCTGGGTAATAAAAATTAAATGTGTCCTAAAATAATTGTTTTAAGCTAAAATAACTGGGAGTAGATAAAATAAATAGCTAGTCTGTAGAGGACTTTACCATGATGATAGGGAAGAAAAAAATGTGATCACTGCAATTTTAAATCTTGAGTATTTCATCTTACTATTAAGGTGTTCCATTTTGTTTTTGTTTTTTTCCTCTGCTGTTGACAGACCACAAGTTCCTTTGATGTTCTCTAAATTCATTACCCTTAGACCAAGTCTTGGTTGCCACCCTAATTGCTGTCATTTTGATACTTTCTTAGCTTCAATAACATCAATTATGTTTTCTAGGCCTCAAGGTAAACCAATAATCCTTGGAGTTGTTGGACCTATTAATATTTAATTGCCTATTTAGAAATTGTGAAAAATCATGAACCAAAGTGGTAAACTTTCTCTTTTGACTTTTGTTCACCGCTGGAAGGACTGTTTTAATTTTAAGAGATGAATTCTCTTTCTATGAATCTAAGGTTTGTTTTTGGAAAGATCTAAGTCACATTGCCATTTGTATTTCACCATGTGCTTCTTTTAATTTGAAATGTCCTAATTTATTAAATAAATGAATGAATATAAAAATCACCTATTTCCAATGGCCATATCTTTCCTGAATGTGCATATAGATGTGTGCTTTTTTTTTTGTATATGTGTATTTGCACACATTTATTGCTCATGTGACAGTTTTTATTCACACCTGAAATCTATTTTCATTTTGCAGAAGAGGAGGGATGCCAATGTTTCTGGCAATACATGCAAACCAAATTAATCTGAATTAATGGTTTTGAGACATGAGCAGGATATGCTTATACCTCTAAAGAAAAAAAAAACTTGCTCAAATTCAGGCCCATATAAATATTAAAAATATATCTATTTATCAAGAAACAAAAGGACTTTGATGACAATATGAATCCCAAAGAAATCGGTGGTATTATCGTCTTGCTGTGACTATTGCCAAATCCTTTTTCTTTCTATACCTCCTTTTACTTATCTATAGAATGAGGAGTTTGGACTTCATACATAGACGATCTTTGGCATTCTTTCCAATCTTAATGTTAAATTAATATATACTTTATGATTTTAGGTTACTGGAAGAAAGAGCTATATAACTAAGTAAGACTGCTAGGGTCTAAGGGAGAGGAAATTGTCAGCATACTCATGTATTCAGCAGGGAGGGGAAAATATTATTCAGTTTGTAAGAGGTTTATGCAAAGTGTTTTAAGCAACTAATGAAGACTGTGCATGTGTATGTATATATATGTATATATATACACACATAAATGCACATATATATTATGTGAATATGTGTTATCTATCTCTATTTTTATATTCTTAGGTAAAATCACTTCCCTCAGATTCAACTGGAGTGCATCAGTATGTATCCATCTAAGGAAATTCAATATAAATCCAAAGCAGAGTAATATCTTGACAAGAGTTTGGGCAGAGAACATTAGCTACTCAGTGTCAAGGAGAAGATAAATAAGGAAAGTGTAGATGTGAGACTTGACTTGAGAGGGAGAGGGAGAAGAAAAGGGAGGAGAGAGAGACAGAGAGAGAGAAAGGAAGAGAGAAGGATAGAAAGAGAAGAGAGAGAGGAGAGAGAGAGAAGGAGAGAGAAAAAGGAGAGAGAGATTAAACTGGATTAGAAGCTCTACTTCCTTACCTCTCTCAATTCCCCCATTCCAAACAAGTATCTCTTAGATGTGGCCATGCCTTCTTTTCTCCCCCAGTAGCAGCATCCTTAGCAGCTGCTGTCCCCTGTATAGGAGGATAATGTCCTAGATTTTTGATCCCTGAGATATCTCCTCTGACCTCCCAGCTGAATTCCTCATAAAAGGTGGGGCTTGTACTTAGATATCAGAAATATTAATGTCACTATCAACTGCTAAGAGGAAAAATGGTCATAGATGAATTTATAAACTTATACTTTAAAACCTTAGTGAATTTTTGGAGCTTAACAATCAATCAATCACAGCTATTTAATAAAACATTTACTGAATTTCTATTATATGTCAGGCAATGTATTACAAACTCAACCTATAAAACAAGTGAAAGAATCCTTGGCTTGAACAGTGGGAGATATTTAGAGAGAGTACACCTATATAGATGTATGTAAATTATATGTAAGGCAGATAATATGTACTCTTAGAACACTGGATGAAAAAACACTAGCTTATGCTGGGGAATGGAGGGGCAAGAAAGTTAAGAGGCTGAATTGAGAAGGGTGAACATGACAGAATCCAGGAAATAGTGTTTTAAAAAAGGAAATGGGTGGAACTTTGTGTAGGAGGAATAGTATGTACATCTATGTGTCTCAAATCATAAGAAAGGGAAATAAAGTGTAGAAAAACCAGAAATATTAGAAGGAGAGTAGAGATAAAGAGAAAAAATTTAAATCCCAAGCAGAAGATGGCATATTTGATCCTAGAGATGATCACATACCCTTGGATTTCATTGGTTTTCAGAACTGATATGATCAGACCTCTACTTTGCACAAATCACTTTCAACAATACCTGGAGGACAGGTTGAGGTTGAAAGACGCTTGAGGGAATGAGATGAACTGGGAAGCACTCAAATAGTGCTGTCAAGAGGTAATGCAAGTCTGAAATATGGTAGCTGTACATAAAAGTAGAAAGGAAGAGACTGATAGAAAAGGTGGGGTGGAGAAAGAAAGATCAAGATTTGGAATATTGATATATATTAGAAGAGTGAGAATGAAGGTTGTGAGCCTGTGTGTTTAGATTTAATAAATAAAAGATAAAAAATAATTTTTAAGTCCTTACAAGATGTAAAGCACTGGGCTTAATTATAATTAATTATTATTTAATTATATCCTTAATTCTAAGGATATAAATGGAAACATTTTTTGAGTTCAGGCTCCCAAGGAGTTAATATAGTAATGGTGAGAGAACTCATGCAGAATTCGGGTGCAAATCATATGAAGAGGTCCTGTGATTATAAAGGAGTGATTCTTAAGTATGACACAGAGGTGGCTTTCTTTTAGGGAATGGTGAAGAGGAAAATGAGTTCCATTTTGGAAACATTGAGTTTGAAATGTCCAATTGGCTTTTTGCAATGTGTGACTGGAGTTCAGGAGACATTAGAACTAGATATGTAGATCTGGGACTCATCTTCATGGTGATGATCATTAAACAAACTGGGAGTTGATGAAGTCCACAAGGGAAAGACAAAAGAGAAGAGAGCACAAGACATAACCTTGAGGGACACTTGCAATTACTGTGATTTGGATGAGAAACTAGGAAATGAGAATGAGAAATATTGATCAGACCCATAGAAGGAGAACTAAGAAAGTACACATATAGAATCTCACAGAGAAGAGTATCCAGAAGGAGAAGGCAATCAAGAGCATCAAATGTTGAGAAGGAAAATAATGGAAAATGTCTATTGCATAGGGCATTTAAGAAGTCATTGAATAGAGCAATTGAAAGGTCACTATTACGAGGAAAAATTCAATTAAATGATGTAGTTAGAAGCTAGATTTCAAAGGGATTTCTTTATTCAGTACAATTTGCCTTCTCCTGTCATGCATGAAAGAAGACAAAGGGGATTTTTATTTTCACAAAGTCCCCTGGGCTGAAGACTGAGTACTAGGCAAAACAACAGATTTTTTGGTTTCCAGGGAAATGTTAAGTTTAAATGACTGCTGGAAGAAAATGAGAGTTTCCTCCACGGGAAAAACAGAAAGTTGCAAGAGGTCACCCAATAAAAATGGTATGAATTGAGATTTGACAGGCACAGGCCACATATGCAAGAGTGCCTGTCCTGTAGTCTCAGTCATTATTGTACATATCATATGGCAGAGCATAGCCCTTGCTGAATAAACCTACTTATTGATGGGGTTATTCTATGACAGAAAGTTGATCTAATGAGGAGAGCATGCATTGTTCTGAGGAGAGGTAATTTTGCTAGTAAACTGAGGCTGTGATTCATATCTTGGTGGTTGGATTATGACTGAGGACTTTTAAAGTGAGTCACGGATCCTGGTGCATAGAAGATAATCCCTTCATTTTATGGATGATTACACTGTGGTAACAGGAAGGGATTTGCTAAAAAAAAATGAAATAGCAGTTAGTGTCAGAGTAGGGACTGAATTGATTTGATAAAAACATGTCTCCTCCACTGATTGATTGGATGAATGAAATGTCTTCTCTTTAACCCATTCTTTTCACTTAAGACATTATACCAACTGAGGTTCCTATTTATAATGCAAACATTTTTAAAAGATATAGCAGATAAAGTGGTAGAAAGAACCCTGGCTCTGAAATAAGAGAACCCAAGTTCAAATGCCACCTCATAAGTTTTTGATATTGATCAATTCACTACTTGGTCATCTGTCACCCACACTACCCAAGTCCTCTGGTTGTTAACACTTCCCTTCTACCTAAATCTTGGACTCTATTACTGGTATCTCCAACCTCTAATAGGTGATCTTTTGCATTATATTTCCAGGAAGACATCTTCCATTTCATTTTCTGGTCATCTCTACTTTTTTCCTCCAGTTACCTATTTATGTGTTTTATCACATTGGAATTTCAGGTCTTGAAGGCACGAGGAGTTTAGCTGGTGTTACTTGTATCACCAAGGTCTAAAGTAATATCTCAGTCAGAGGAAGTGCTACATGTAGTATGTATACATGAATATATAGACATATGTATATGTACATGCATATATGTATGCATAGATCTATCTTTGGGTCTCAGTTTCCTCAACTACAAAATCAAGTCATCACTAGATGATTTTTGAAGATCAGAGGCAATTTCAAAAACTAGATAGAGCCTTTGAGTAATTCACTGTACCTTGCAGTTTCCCTCATTTTAATATTATCCAACACAAAGAGTATCTAGAAAGATAGTGTAGAATAGTAAAGAGCCAACGGAAGACAGGACAAGATGGGTTCAAGTCCTGTCTCTCCCACATTCTGAAGACATAGTCCTAAAGAGGTCACTTAATTTTCAGTGCCCTAATACTCTTTAAATATAAAACAGTATAATTTGAAGAATGAGACAGCTAGATGGCACAATTCATAGAGTTCTGGGTCTGAAGTGAAGATGACTCATCTCCATGATTTTTATTCTAACCCTAAACACTAGCTGTGTGACCCTGGAGAAGTCACTTAACCCTTTTTGCCTCAACTTCCTCATCTGTAAAATGTGTTGAAGAAGGAAATGTCAAACCGCTCCAGTATCTTTTCCAAGAAAACCCTAAATGGAGTCACAAGGAGACAGACCTGACTAAAACCACTTAAATAACAAATAAATTGAAGGATAAGTGCTGAACTTCAGGGGTAAAGGGAGTTCCCCTAATTCAATATTATTTCAAAAAAATCACAGATCCATAATATAATAAATCAATACAAAAATATTTATTAAGTCCATATTGTGTGCAAAGCATTGCCTTTTGTACTATCAGTCAACCAACAAGTATTTTGAATAACTATGTGTCACTACTCCACCAAGCACTGATGCTACCACAATAAAAATGAAATTAGCCAGTCCATGCCCTAAAAGACTATATGGAGACACATAATTTAGGTCCCCTAGTCTCATAGATTTCAGATTTTAAAAGCTGAGTGACACAAACAAATATAGTTAGAATACAGGTTACTGGATACATTTATTAAAGAGGAAAAAGAAAACAATATATTCAGTGAAACCTGAGGGGTCAAAGTTTGCTGTTATCTAAGGGAATGAGGGAAGGCCTCATGACAGAAGCTACACATCACTTAGATGTCAAAGTATAGTTAGGTAAGTTACTGGGTGAAGAAAGTACATAGAGGGGAATAAAATGAGACCAATCCAGAATGGGATTATGGCACTGGATTACAGAATTTGAAGTCTTGTCGTTGTGACATAAGGAGCCACAAAAGATATTTAAGGAAAGGAATGACATCAGTAGAAGGATTATTAGTCTGCAATGTTATCAAGTATGGATGGGCAAAATGAGACCTTGGATGAGAGAACATCTATTAGGAGTCTGTATGCGTAGGGATGTCAATAATGATTTACACTCAGATGCCAGAGAATTTGTGTGCAGTAGTGGTTAAATAGTCAGCCTTGGAATCACAAAGGCCTATATTTACAACTTTTCTCTCACACATCTTAGTTGTGGAACCCTAATTAAGTCACTAACCTTCCAGTGTCCCAGTAACTTTTTTAAGAATATAAGTTACAGAAGATGTACTGGCTGGCATAAATCGAGGAAATGTCTGTGTTTTCTTTCTTTTTTCAATTTATTAATTTTTAGTTTACAGCATTTACTGCCTTCAGTTTTAAATTTTCTCTCCCTCCTTCCAGTCTCTCTCCCAAGACTGCATGCAATCTGATATGAGCTCTACATTACATTTCTATTAAATATGTTTTTACATTATGTTGAATTAGAACAAATTAGAACAAATGGAGAGACCATGACAAAGAAAAACAAAACAAAAAAGTAAACAATCTGCTGAACTCTGCATTCTGAGTCCATTGTTCTTTCTCTGGATGTCTTTATATGGAATTATGGGTATTAAAATCACAGATCTAGCTTTAAAAAAAAGAGTAAGGGGAGCAGAGTTAAGATGGTGGAGGGAGAAAAAGTACTCACTTAAGTTCTAAGACAAACTGCATTAGATAGATCTACAAAGAGAACCTGCACAAATTTTAGAGTGGAAGAATCCACTATGAGACAGAGTATGCCAATTTGCAGCCCAGGACTGCCTGGAAAGCCAATGGGAAGGATGTCTTGCACAGGGCTGGAGGAGTGCAGGGTTCACAGTGCATACAGCACCATAGCAAAGCTGAACAGGAAGCCCAGGGCAGTCTGAAATAGTGTGGGTTCTCAAATACATCAGCCCATGATGGGATTCCACTGGAACTGAGTGAGAAAGAAGTGCAGAACCAGAGGTAATGGCAACAGCCACTACTGAGACTATCAGTCCACAAATTAAATGTCTGTAAGTTGTTGGGGGTGTAAGCTCAGTTTCATGTGGACAGTCTCGGGCAGGTAAAAGTGAGGACTTCTAACCTCAGACTCTATTACTGGTATCTCCAACCTCTAATAGGTGATCTTTTGCATTATATTTCCAGGAAGACATCTTCCATTTCATTTTCTCAGAGTTCTCATGAGGCCTCCCAGGGAACAGCTGGGAATTGAGTCGTGAGATATGGGCTATCTCGTGCATCTCCACCTCTTCTCCATGGGATATGTGCTGGGGAGAGCATCCCACCCTTGAGATTGGCCCGGGGCCTGAGCACACCTGTTGTTGACTAAGCTAAGGGCTGAGAGCACGCCCAGTATTCACGTGCAAACTATGCGGCGGGGAGAGCTTAAGTAGGGTCAGGAAAGCCTGAAGGAGCTCTTTGCGCTGAAGGGCCCTTAGAGGGCAGAGGGTCCCTCCCCTCTCCCGCTTCCATTCTCTTGCTGTAAGATCTTTGCCTCCTTGGGAGGAGGATTCCTCTCTCCTGAGGAAGAATTCACCCTGCACATGTAACCAAGACCCTGAATAAAGCCTAACCCTTGTTCGACTCTGGAAAGTCTCTTCTCTCATACGTTTATCCGGTTTGGCCAGCCGAAGACCTGCTATAGGTAAGGAAAGACTCAGGTAGCCCTTCAGCCTCAAGGCTGGACAGTAAGTGAACTACATAAAATTCCAGGAAACAAGGTAGCAGAGTGATCTGTAAATGCCATCCCCCCTCCCATTATTGAACTTGAAAGACCCAGAGAATATTTCCCCAGGAAAAATCCTGGAACGGTGGGATCAGCCAAAGGGGTAAACAATCTGTAAGCCAGAGAGGCTAAGAAAATCGCAAAGAGTGGGTCCTTTGAAAGGGACCAGTGCAGGACCAGGGCTTTCTGGACAGCCCCACCTCATCAAACTAGGAGGATATTCTGAGACCCAGTGGGGTAAAGACTGTAATCACCAACACCAGGAACCTAGGCATTCCACAGTACAGCCAGGGGAATTGGGAAGACACTATGGCAGGTGGGGTTCACCACACACTGAGCCTGCCTGTGCTCAACCTCAGGAGAGGAGACCTCTGGCAGTCAAACCACCATTCCCCCACACTTCATACAGTACTCCACAGAAAAAGGAAAGAAAACTATTGAACTAATGAATAAAACTAAGAGTTTCTTTTTATGAAAAAAAAGTGATAAAATTGACAAAACTTTGGTAAACTGGATTAAAAGAAGGAAGAAAACCAAATTACCAATATCAAAAAAGAAAAGGGGGGACTCACTTCAAATGAGGAGGAAGTTAAAACAATAATTAGAAATTACTTTGCTCAACTAAGTGAGACGTATGAATGTTTTTAAAAAATATATAAATTGCCCAAATTAGCAGAAGAGGAAGTTGAATACCTAATAACTCTATCTCAGAAAAATAAATTGAACAAGCCATCAATGAACACCCTAAGAAAATATCTCCAGGGCTAGATGGATTTACAAGTCAATTCTACCACACATTTAAAGAACAGTTGATTCCAATACTATATAGACTATTTGGGAAAATTGGTGAAGAAGGAGGTCTTCCAAATTCTATATGATACCAATATGGTTCTGATTCCTAAAGCAGGAAAACCCAAAATAGAGGAAGAAAAATGTGGACCAATGTTTCTAATAAATATAGATATGAATTTTTAAGTATGGTATTAGCAAAAGGAATACAGGAACTTGTCATGAGAATAATACGTTATGATCAGGTTGGATTTATATGAAGAATGCAGGACTGGTTCAAAACTATCAGAATTATTGATCACATGAACAACAAAACTAACAGAAACCTTATGATTATCTCAATAGATGAAGAAAAAGCTTTTGACAAAATACAACACACATTCCTATTGAAAACACTGGAGAGCATAGGAATAAGAGGAGTGTTCCATAAGATAATAAGTATTATCTACATAAAACCATCAGCAAGCATTATATGTAACGAGGAGAAGCTAGATGAATTTACAGTAAGATCAGGGATGATAAAAGGATGTTCATTATCACCACTATTATTCAAAATGGCATTAGAAATGTTACCTTTAGCAATAAGAGAAGAAAGAGAAATTGAAGGAATTAGAACAGGCAAAGAAGAAACTAAGTTATCACTCTTTGCAGAGGATATGATATATTTAGAGAACTCCAGAAAAATCAAGTAAAAAACTATTTGAAATAATAAAGAACTTTGGCAAAGTTGAAGGTTACAAAATAAATCCACATAACTCATCTGCATTTGTGTACACTACTAACACAGCCCAAAAGCAAGAGACAGAAAGAGAAATCACACTTAAACCTATGGTAGACACAATAAAATATCTGTGAGTCTACCTGCCAAAACAAACCCAGGGAATATATGAACACAATTACAAAACACTTTTTGCACAAATAAGGACAGATGTAAGAAAGTGGAAAAACATCAGTTGGGTAGGTCAAGCTAATATAATAAAAATGACCATTCTACCCAAATTAATTTACTTCTTCAGTGCCATACCAATCAAATTACCAGATAATTGTTTTTCTAGAGGAAGAAAAAATAATATCGCAATTCATCAGGAAGAAGAAAAGGTCAAGAATATCAAGGGAATTAATGAACAGAAATGCGATAAATGGCGGAGTGATGGGTAAATGCTCTTTCTGCCTCCTTTGTTGACCTTGAAAGAACCATGAAATATATCCCCAGAAAAATTTTGGAATAGTGAGTTCAGCAGATTGGGCAAACAGTCTCATAACACTTCAGGCTAGGAAAATCTTGCTGTGGCAGAGGACCAGAGCTGTCCCAGACAGCCCTACCTCAGAGAACCAGGAGGAGATCTGGAGCTCCATGGTGGTTGAGCCTCACAACCACCAATGCCAGGAACCTAGGCGTTCCTCAGCACTCCAAGGGAAAAGAGAAGACATGAGGGCAGCCAGGATTACCAACCTCTGAGCTAGCCTTTGCTCTAACTAAGCTGAGGAGATCTCCTGTGACCATATCATTCATCCCCCAAACTTAACAAGCTAGCTACAAGGCTAATCCGAGGAAACACAAAACAAAAAACAGAATTCACCTGGCCTCTCCTTTCTCACACCAGCCAGTTCAGCACCAAATTCTTTAACTTCTAGCTGAAAGAACCAGAGGCCACAACACACAAAGCCTCATCATCATGAGTAAGAAGCAAAACAGGAAAGAAAGGACCATATCTTTCTATGGTGACAAGGACGAAAACACAAATACCAAGAAGGTCAGTATTGAGACTGTATTCACATCTCAAACTTCAGAAGGTACTACGAACTGGTTGTATGCAAAAATAGCCCTCTTGGAAAAGCTGAAGAAAGAAATAGAAGAGAAACTGGTGTATTATTTTAAAAGTATGAAAAAAAAGAATTCACTGAAGAGAACAGCTCTTTAAAAAGGAAAATTAGACAAATAGAAAAGGAAGAACAAAAACTAACTGGAGAAAATAATTCCTTAAAAGGAATAATTGGACAGATGGAACAGGAGGTGCAAAAATAAACTGAAGAAAACAATTTGATAAAAATTTGAATTGGACAAGTAGAATCTAATGACTCTATGAGACATCAAGAATCAGTCAAACAAAATCTAAAGAATGAAAAGACAGAAGAAAATGTAAACTATCTAATTGGAAAAACAACTGACCTGGAAAATAGATCCAGGAGAGAAAATCTAAGAATTTTTGGCCTACCAGAAAATCATGATGAAAAAAAGAGCCTGGACAACATCTTCCAAGGAATCATCAAGGAAAACTGCCCAGAAGTCCTAGATCCAGAGGGCAAAACAGTCATCGAAAGAATCCACTGTTCACCTCCAAAAAGGGATCTCAAACTAAAAATACCAAGGAATATTTTTGCCAAATGGCAGAACTATCAAATGAAGGAGAAAATACTACAGGAAGCCAGAAAAAATCACTCAGATATTGAGGATCTACAGTCTGTATCTCACAGAACCTTGCAGCTTCTACATTAAAAGATTGAAGGAACTGGGATATGATATTCTGTAAGTCAAAGGAGCTGGGATTGGGCAGAGTAGAAAGATGCACATGCCCTAGTTCTTCCCCCACAATCGATAAAATACCTTTAAAGAATGACTCTTATCAAATTCTAGAGCAGCAGAAGCCATAGAACAACGGAGGGAAAGTGATTTCCAGTCCAGGGTGACCTGGAAGGTTGATGGGGAAGGTCTGTAGCACTGGACATGGATCAGAGCACAGCCCAGCTTTTGCCATGTTTCATCAGGAGGAGCAGCATCAGAGCAGGCCTAGAGAGTGGAATCCCTAGCAGTAACAGAGGTTCTCAGATCCCTCAACCCACAGGCGACAAAGACACTTCAAAGGTCAGTGAGAGGACTTTTTCAATTGGGTCAGAAGGGAGCAGAGTCCTCCCTTAGCCCTAGCCCCAAGTGGCAAGGCGGCAGCAGCAGTAGAAGGCAATGGATGCTGTGGTTGGGGTGGCCGTGGAAGGCAGCAGCCAGCATCCATTTTTGGAGCCCTCAGCTTAAAGTCCCTGGGGGAACTGAGCAGCTGTTCTGAACCTCAGCCCTGAGTGGTGAGCCTGCCAGCTGCCTAAAGCCCCTGGAGTAATTGAGCAGCTGATCTTAATCTCAAATGTGTGTGTATGTATGTATATATGTAGAGAGAGACAGAGAACAAGGTGAGTTGAATAGGAAGGGATCATATCTAAAAAATAAAATTAAGGGGTGAAAGAGGAATATATTAGGAGGAGGAAGGGGGAAATAGAATGGGGTAAGTTATCTTTCATAAAAGAGACAAGAAAAAACTTTTTCAGTGGAAGGGAAAAGGGGGAAAGTAAGAGGGGAAAAAGTGAAGCTTACTCTGATCTCATTTGGTTCAAGAAAGGAATAACATGCACACTCAGTTTGTTATGAAAACCTATCTTTACTACAGGAAAGTAGGGGAGAAGGGGATAAGCAGGTTGTGGGGGATGATGAAAAGGAAGGCCAATGGGAGGAAGGAGCAATTAGAAGCAATTTCTCTTGGGGAGGAACAAGGTCAAAAGACAGAACAGAAGAAACGGGGGGCAGGATAGGATGGAGGGAAATAAAGTTAGTCTTATACAGCATGAGTATGATTGAAGTCATTTGCAAAACTACACACATATAGCCTATATTGTATTGCTTGCCTTCTCATTAGGGATGGGTGAGGAGGGAGGAAAGAAGAATAATTGGAACTCAAAGTTTTAGGAACAAATATTGAGAACTGTTTTTGCATACAGTTGGGAAATAAGAAATACAGGTAATGCGATATAGAAATTTATCTTGCCCTACAGGACAAGAGAGAAGATGGGATAAGGGAAGGGAGGGGTGATAGAAAAGAGGGCAGATTGGTGGAAGTGGTAATCTGAATGCTCAGAACTTTGGAGTGGGGAGAGGGAGAGATGGGGAGAAAATTTGGAACTCAAAATTTGGTGGAAATTAATGTTGAAAACTTAAAATGAAAAAAAAAAAGAGCTGTGACTACAGCCAAGAATCAATTACCCAGCAAAGTTGAGCATATTATTTCAGGCAAGGAAATAAACACTCAATGAAATATGGGATTTCCACACCTTCCTGATAAAAAGGCCAGAACTCAATAGTAAATTCGATCTTCAAACATATGTCTCAAGATAGGCACAAAAACCTAAACAGGGGAAACAATTTGTTATACAGTATGGGCATACAGTTTATATCACTTTAAGGGAAGATGGTAGTTATCAATCTTGAGAATTGTATATTTATCATGATGCATAAAAGGTATACACCTAGATAGAGGGACCAGGTATAAAGTAAATGATGTGACGATTAAAATGTAATTTAAGGGTGTGCAGGAATTGTAACAGTACATATGTAAAGGAGGAGGAAGTAAATGGCAAATTACATCACAGGAAGAGGCACAGAATTATATTACAGTAGATGGATAGAGGGGAGGGAGATGAGCATTGTTTGATATTTACTCTTGTCTGATTTGGTTTAAGGGGGGAAAAGAAACTCAGTTAAGTGTAGAAAACTAACTAGCTGTATAGGCAGTAGGAGAGGAAGGGGAAAGAAAGGGGAGGGAAAGCGAAAAGGGAGAAAAGAAGTAGTAAGGATAAAGGGGAGTAAAAGGGAGGGGAGTTGAAAGAAGGAAGGGAAGACTGACTGAGGCACTGTTCAAAAACTGAAACTGTATTGTGCAGGGGAAGGGATAAGGGAGAACTAAAAGCACAAACGGTGGGAAAGAGGATGGAGAGAAAGACACAGATAGTAACTATAACTGTGATTGTAAATGGGATGAACTCTCCCATAAAATGGAGACAGATAGCAGAATGAATTAAAAACCCTAGTGTAACAATATGTTGTTTACAAGAAACACATTTGAAATGGGGGAATATACACAGGGTAAAGGTAAAAGGTTGGAGCAAAATATATTGTGCTTCATATGATGTAAAAAGAACAGGGGTACCAATCCTAATCTTAGACAAAGCAAAAGTAGAATTAGATCTAATCAAAAGAGATAAGGAAGGAAACTATATACTGCTAAAAGGCATGATAGACAATGAAGCAATATCATTACTAAACATATATGCTCCAAGTGGAATAGCATCCACATTCTTAGAGGAGAACTTAAGAGAGTTACAGAAAAAAATTAGACAGTAAAATAATATTAGTGGGGAACCTCAACCACCCCCTCTCTGAACTTCATAAATATAACCTCAAAATAAGTGAGAAAGAAGATAAAGAGGTGAATAACACTCTGCACAAGGTAGATATGATAGATCTCTGGAGAAAACTGAGTGGAGATAGAATGGAACATACCTTTTGCTCAGCAGTACATGACGCATGTACAGAAATTGATCATATACAAAAAATAGGACTTAAAATCCTCACAACTCAGTGCAGAAAGGCAGAGATAGAGAATGTAAAAACAAAACAAAACAAAACAACAACAACAAAACTATGTATAATAAAAGACCTGGAAAAGAGAGACCAAAAATGAATAGAGACCTACATAATCTAAACTTAAAGAGTGAGTGGGTTAAACAACAAATCATAGAAAAAATCAACTACTTCTTTGAAGAGAATGACCATAATGAGTCAACCTACCAAATCTTATGGGATCGTGAAAACGCAGTTCTTAGGAAAAGTTTTATGTCTTTGAATGTTTATATGAATAGAATAAAGAAAGAGGAGATCAATGAATGTGGCATGCTGTTGAAAAAGGTTGAAAAACAAAATATTGAAAATCCCCATGGAACTACCAAATTAGAAATACTGAAAACTAAAGCAGAGGTGAATAAAACTGAAATAAAGAAAACTGTTGAATTAATGAATAACACTAAGAACTGATTTTATGAAAAAGCCAATAAATTTTATAAACCTTTTGTCAATTTGATTTTTAAAAAAGAAGAAAACCAAATTACTAATATCAATAATGAAAAGGGTGAACTCACCTCCACTAAGGAGGAAATTAAAAAAAATAATAATTAGAAATTATTTTGCCCAACTGTATGCCCATAAACTTGACAATCTAAATGAGATGGATAATTATTTTGAAATATATAATTTGCCCAGATTAACAGAAGAGGAAGTTGAATACTTAAATAACCCCATCTCAGAAAAAAAAAATTGAACAAGTCAAAGAGTTCCCTAGAAAAACAGTCTCCAGGGCCGAATAGATTCACAAGTGAATTCTATCAAACATTCAAAGAGAAGTTAATTCCAATACTGTATAAACTCTTTGGGAAAATTGGGGAAGAAAGAGTCCTCCCAAATACTTTTTATGATATAAATATTGTTCTGGTACCTAAACCAGGAAGAGCCAAAACAGAGAAAGAAAATTATACACCAATTTCTTTAATGAATATAGATGCAAAAATTTTAATTAAGATTTTAGCAAAAAGAATGCAGCAACTTATCATGAGAATGATACATTATGATTGCGTAGGATTTATACAAGGAATGCAGGGCTGCTTCAATATTAGGAAAATTGTTTGCATTATTAATCATATCAACAATAAAACTAACTGGAACCATATGATTCTCTCAACAAATGCAGAAAAAGCTTTTGACAAAATACATCCATTCCTATTGAAAATACTGGACAGCATAGGAATAAATGGAACTTTCCATAAAATAATAAGCAGTATTTACCTAAAACCTTCAGCAAGCATTATATGCAGTGGGAATAAGCAAGATGTATTTCCACTAAGATCAGGGGTGAAACAAGGTTTTCCATTATCACCATTGTTATTCAATATATTACTAGAAATATTAGCTTTAGCAATAGGAAGAAAATAGCAAAAACTGAAAGAATTAGAATAGGCAAAGAAGAAACTAAGTTATCACTCTTTGCAGATGATATGATGGTATACTTATGGAATCCCAGAGAATCAAGTGAAAAAATTACTTGAAATAAGTAACAACTTTGCCAAAGTTGTAGTTTACAAAATAAACCCCAACAAATCTTCTGCATTTCTATATATCACTAACAAAGCCCAACAACAAGAGATTGAAAGAAAAATCCCAATTAAAGCTAGGGTACACACTTTAAAATATTTGGGAGTCTATCTGCCAAAACAAATCTAGGGACAATATGAACACAATTACAAAACATTTTTTGCACAAATGAAGTCAGAAGTAAGTAAGTGGAAAAACATCAGTTGCTCCTGAGTAAGCCAGGCCAATATAATAAAAATGACAATTCTACCTAAGTTAATTTACTTATTCAGTGCCATATCAGTTGAACCATGGAAAATTATTTTATAGAGCTAGAAAAAATATTATCAAAATTCCTCTGGAAGAACAACAGGTCCAGAATATCAAGAGAATCAAGGAAAAGATACATTAGAGAAGGTAGCCCAGCCATTTCAGGTCTTAAACTATGTTATAAAGCAGGATTCATCAAAACCACTTGGTACTGTCTAAGAAATAGAGGAGTGGATCAATGGAATAGGTTAAATACACAAGACATGATAGTCAATGACTATAGTAATTTACTGTTTGATAAACCCAAGGACCCCAGTTTCTGGGATAAGAGCTCATTGTTTCACAAAAATTGCTGGGAAAACTGGATAACAGCGTAGCGGGAACTGGGCATAGAGCAATTCCTGACACCAGATACAACTATAAATTTCAAATGGGTACATGATCGAGTTATGGTGATTGATACTATAAACAAATTAGTGGAACAAGAAATAGTGTATTTGTCAGATATATGGAGAACAGGAAAATTTTGGACTAAACAAAGAGATAGCAAACACTATGAAGTGCAACACAGATAACTTTGATTATATTAAATTGAAAATTTTTTGCACAAACCCAATGCAATCAAGATTAGGAGGAAAGTAGAAAACTGAGAAAGAATTTTTGCAACTAGTGTCTATGATAAAGGCCTCATTTCTAAAATATATAGAGAACTGTGTCAAAACTTCAAGAATACAAGACATTCTCCAACTGATAAATTGTCAAAGGTTATCAACATGCACTTTTTAGAAGAAGAAATTGAAGTTATCTATAGTCATATGAAAAAATATTTTAAATCACTATTGATTAAAGAGATGTAATTCAAAACAACTCTAATGTAGCACACCACAACTATCACATTGGCTCACATGACAAAACAGGAAGATGATAAATGTTGAAGAAGATGTGGGAGAGTTGGAATACTAATTCATTGTTGGTGGAACTGTGAGTTGATCCAACCATTCTGGAGAGCAATTTGTAACTGTGCCCAAAGAGTTATGAAAATGTGTATACCTTTTTACCCAGCAATATTGCTTCTAGGACTGTATCCCAAAGAGATCATAAAAATTGGTAAAGGTCCCACATGTAAAAAAATATATATATATTTATAGCAGCTCTCTGTCTGGTGGCCAAAAACTGGAAATGGAATTGGGGAATTACTGAACAAGCTGTGGTATATGAATATAGAGGAATGTTATTTTTCTCTAAGAAATTATGGACAGTAACATCAAGAGATAGAAAGAGAAATCCCATTTAATGCTAAGGTAGACACTATAAAATATTTGGGAGCTTACCTGTCAAAACAAACCCAGGGGCTATATGAACACAATTACAAGACACTTTTTGCACAAATAAAGTCAGATCTAAGTAAGTGGAAAAACATCAGTTGCTCATGGGTACTCCAAGCCAATTAATAAAAATGACAATTCTACCTAAATTAATTTACTTATTTAGTGCCATACCAATTAAACTATCAGATAATTTCTGGAGCTGGATAAAATAATATCAAATTCATCTGGAAGAACAAAAGGTCCAGAATATCAAAGGGACGAATGAAAAGAAATGCTAGAGAAGGTGGCCTAGCACTATCAGATCTCAAATTGTATTGTAAAGCAGCAGTTGTCAAAACCAGTTGGTACTGCCTAAGAAACAGAAGGGTACACAAGTGGAATAGGCTAGGTACTCAAGACACAGAAGGCAACGAATATAGAAAATCTCCTGTTTGATAAACCCAAGGACCCCAGCTTCTAGGATAAGAAATTTCTACAAAAATTTCTACAAAAATTCCTGGGAAAACTGTATAACAGTGTGGCGGAAACTAGGCATAGACCCATGCCTGACACCCTACACAAGAACAAAGTCCAAATGGGTACAGGATCTAGGTATAAAGATTGATATCATGGACAAACTGGAGGAGCAAGGGATAGTGTATTTATCAGATTTATGGAGAAGGGAAGAATTTTTGACTAAAGAAGAGATAACAAGCATTATGACATGCAAGATGGATAATTTTGATTACATTAAACTGGAAAAATTTTGCACAACCAAACCCAGTGCAACCAAAATTCAGAGGGATGTAGTATATTGGGGAAAAAATTATAGTGATCTTGGGGATAAAGGCCTCATTTATAGAAGATATAGAGAACTGAGTCAAATGTACAATACAAGTCATTCCCCAATTGACAAATGGTCAAAGGATATGAACAGGCAATTTTCAAAGGAAGAAATTAAAGATATCTATAATTATATGAAAAAATGCTCTAAATCACTTTTGATTAGAGAGATGCAAATCAAAACAACTCTGAGGTACCACATCACACCCATTAGATTGGCAAACATGGCAAAACAGGAAAATGATAAATGTTGGAGAGGATGAGGCAGAGTTGGAACACTAATTCATTTTTGGTGGAGCTGTGAGTTCATCCAACCATTCTGGAGAGCGGTTTGGAACTATGCATACAAAGGGCTACAAAAATATGCATACCCTTAGGCCCAGCAATAATGCTTCTAAGACTGTATCCCCAAGAGATCATAAAAATCGGAAAGGGTCCCACATGTACAAAACTAATAGCAACACTCTTGGTAGTGGTTAAAAACTGGAAATCAGGGGGATGCCCATCAGTTGGGGAATGGCTGAATAAATTATGGTATATGAATGTAATGGAATACTATTGTAGTACAAGAAATGATGAACAAGAAGACTTCAGAGAGGCCTGAAAAGACTTATATGATCTTACGCTGAGCGACAGGAGCAGAACTAGGAGAACTTTGTGCACAGTAACGACCACAGTGTGCAAGAGTTTTTTCTGGTAGACTTGGATCTTCACAACAATGCAAGGACATTAAAAAAAAAAAAATTCCCAATGGTCTTCTAAGGCAAAATGCCTTCCACATTCAGAGAAAGAACTATGGAATTCAATCACTGAATGTAGCAGATCATTTTGTGTGTGTGTCAGTTATGTTTTTGTTTGTTATATGATTTCTCCCATTTATTTTATTTCTTCTACTACTATGACTATAATGAAAATGTATTCAATAGGAATGTATGTGTAAATCTTATATAGAATTATATGCCATCTTGGGGAGGGAGGGGGGCATAGGGGGTAGATGGGGGGGAAATATCTAAGTTTTATGGTAGTGATGGTAGAGCATTAAAAATAAATAAAATGAATTTATTTAAAAAATTATGAACAGGAAGACTTCAGAGAGGCCTGGAGGGACTTATATGAACTGATGCTAAGTGAAAGGAGTGGAACCAGGAGAACTTTGTACACAGCAACAACCACAGTGTGCGAGGAATTTTGCTGGTAGACAGCCCTTCACAGCAATAAAAAGGCCTAAAAAGTTTCCAATCGACTATTGAGGCAAAATGCCTTCCACATACAGAGAATGAACTGGGGAATTGGACTGCAGAATGAAGTAGACTATTTTCTCTTCTGTTTTGTTTTAATTTGGTTTGGTTTTTCTCATGGCTTCTCCCAGTCATATTAATTCTTCCATGCAATGTGACTAAGGTGGAAGTGTATTTAGTATGAATGTACGTGTAGAACCCATATAAGATTGAACGCTGTCTCAGCAAGGGAGGGTAAAGCGAGGGGAAAAGGTAGAGGGGAGGAAGGGAGAAAGAGAGAGGGAGAGAAAATGTAAGATTTATGAAAGTGATTGTAGAAAACTGAAAACAAATAAATAAACTAATTTAAAATAATAATAATGATAGAATCCTTAAAGAAAAAAGAGTGAGTCCTGACAGTAAGAATAGACAGATCAACACATGAATTGATGGGGTAATCAAATGTACAGGAGTTCGTCAAATAGGAAAAGGGAGAAAATAGTGGGTCACATAATATTAATGTTTTATACATGAGAAAAAGGTCCTATATTTACAAGGCCTAGGGGACCTTAGAAGATATTCCTTTCTGTGATTATCAAAGACTAGGCATCTGAGACCCTTTCATGGGGTCTGGGAGGGCAATACTATTTTTGTATTAACTCTAAGATGTTTTGATTTCTAAAAGGATAAATATCAATAGATATGACACACGTTAAAAAATGCTCTTGAGGTTGTTCAATATGTTTTTTAAGAATATACAGGATTTCTAGGCAGTGATGTTTGAGAAACAGTGAAGTAGATGGAATGAAAGATTATATTTAATTTCAATGGAGAGGGTTAGAAATAGATCTTGGGATTCAGGTTATGGGTGACACTTGGACTACAGAAAATAAATTTGGGAGTATCTTTCCAAATATCATTATTAATAAGTTTTTCCACCTAAGGGTGGTATATTTTGTGATTCAAGATGCAATCTATTATTTCCAGTATCATAGATCAAAAAATCACACCCTCAGTTGATCAAGGAGGGTAAATGGGAGCAAAGATTACAGTGGAAGAAGCCACCATCTAGGAGCTACTTATTTGTAATGAGAATTCTTACAGATTTTTTGTTGATCCGTCTATATGGTCAGTATATAATGAACATCCATATGCTATTTATATTCTTTACATGCAGTAGCCCCTAAGTTTTGTCAGCTGGGTATTATAACATGTAGAGCCCTGAACCTGCAATCTAGAAGACATGAATTCAAATTTGGCCTCAGATATTTACTAACTGTGTGAGCCTGGGTTACTTATATAATGTCTTTTAGCCTTAGTTTTCTCAATAATAAAATGGGGAAAATTGCATGCAAGTCATAGAATTGTGAGGATCAAATGAGATAGTATTTGTAAAGCGCATGGCACATAGTAGGTGTACATAAACATATGTATTTCCTTCTCTTCCCTTTTTGCACCCTGGAATCTTGCCCTACCATCCCACTGTAGCTATGGCGTTAATGGTGATTACTTTTCTTTATTACAATTAATAATTATTTAGTTGTCCATATCCTCTAGAGAGAACCTAGCTGGTTTCTATTATTGAAGTATACATTAATGAAGTTTCCATTTTCACTTGAGAATTAATTGGCTGTTTCCCAAGTGGGAAACAATCCTAGGGAGATGAACTTTTATGAGATACATTTGTCTTTACATCCTTACATTAAATACCCTCTAAGGAAGGGACACTATTGAGTTAAGCTGAACAAGATCCACCAAATGAAATCAGAGTTTCATAAAATAGTTTTATTCTTATTAAATCTAAGACAAGTCCAAACCAGCTCACTTTGGATGAATGTTGTTTTTTTTTAAACTAGTTACACTATAAAGCAAAAACAGATTTCTAAATATGAGCAGGGGTATGTTAATAGTACCTAAAAGATACACATTCAGTTCAGTTTGTGGAGCAATATTTAAAGACAGTGACCTTTTATTTCAGTTGAGAGGCAGCATGTATACTTGACATGAATCAGAATTGAGTTTAAAACCTACATTTTCTCCTTACTCATTGTGAGACCACACATAAATCAATTAACTTCTCCAGGCCTCAGTTTCTTGATGGGTATATAAGGGGTGTGTGTGTGTGCTCCAAATAGACTCTAGTCATTTAGCTTTAAATATGTGACTCTAATTTATTCATTCTCAGAATGACATTCAAAAATATGAGCAAGGACTGTCACAAAATGGAGATGTATTAAAAATGGGGCATGTAAAAGATCATCATTCAAGATACGGGATAATTTTCATAAGATTAGAGATTTAGAGCTGTAAGGAAGTGGTTTATGAGACCAAAGACAGATCAAGACCAACTAATTCATTCCCCATAGGTGGAAACAGGATTAGAGAGGGGAAGAGAATTGTTCCAAATTGCTCAGTAGTAAACAAAAAGGTCAGGATGTAAGTCAAGGTATAAATATTTTAACATTCAAGAAATCTTTATTTTCATCAGTGACTTCCTATACCTAGCAATGGAATTTCAGGGACAAAGAATCTAGGCATTTTCCCATTGTATTTTCCAATTTCAAGTCACTTCTTTAGAATGGTTGTGGAAATTCACAGTTCAACCAACACGAATATAAGTATTTTGTCACTTTGCTAAGTCTGCAAAAAATGATAAAAAGAAAAAAAAACATAATTGGGAAATGGATAGAATGCCTGTTTCTGTGTGGGAGCTGACCTTTGTGCTGAGATCCTGGAAAATGGGAAGATTTACATTGTTAACGTAAATGTGTGTAAATACACGTACTTACTTTTGACTTACCACTTAGCGTCTAAGGAGAGAGTTTAAAGGATTTGGAAAATCGAAATCAATGCAGCAATGCTATTGTGGTGCTTAACTACATATATATATAATATATATTAAATATATATAAAAGATTGACAGACCGATGATAGATATAGACATACATACGTGTATATGCATTCATGTACAGATAGACATGATACATATTTATATCTAAACATACTCACATGTAGAAATGTGTCAATTATGTTGCATAAAATTGTTCTATTTATATACACATATCTGCATATGAGTATGTGTGTTTCACCATCGGCAACTCTGTATTTATACAAGCTGTTTCAAAGTACACCTAATTAACATATATCAAATTACAAAGCCTAACACAGAAAATTACGAAAGGAAAATAGTCAAGTATGTTTGGAAGTATGCATTGTACATGTTTATATGCATACACATGATAATATAAATATATGTCTGTATGCATTGTGTATATATACAATCACATATAATGCATATAACACGTGTTCATGTGTGTGTGTGTGTTTGTGTGTGTGTTTTCAGTATGACTTAGTGGACAGTTGGCAAATCTCAGAGTCATAAGCACCATGATTCAAATGCAGGCCCCGATACATACTGGGTTAAGGATCATGCAATTATCTCTTAGTGATGTGGCACATGAAATTAATACCACACACGATAATAAGAGGCTGTATGGTTTCATGGGAAGATGAAGAGTTATATTCAAGTTCTGCCTCTGATACATATAGATTGTTTATGGGATCATACCATCTTACCAGTCAGTGCCCTAGGAGACTAAGATCATAAGCTAAAGGACAGATAATGGTCTTCGCTGAAAGAGAAATTTTCTCCCCCAGAAGATTATGCCAAAATTAACCAGTCCATACTATAGTCCAGTAATAGAAGAGCTGTCATAGACACAGCTAGGTTTACCTCTAGGTTTCTTTTATTAAATGGAGATCCTAAATGAAGCAATATAGAACTTGACACTTTAAACATAAGGAAAAAGAGAAGCATAAGAGTTTTAATGACTAAACCAAGGTCATATAGCTAGTGAAGGTCAGCCAAGGGACCAATATCCTTGTCTCCTGATTCTTAGACCACTGATTTTTCTATTACACCAATTTGCAAGCCTAATTATTTAATAACTTGGAGTACAAAGTATTAATATTAAATTATTCTATTCTTAATAGCTCTCTCATGGGTTTTGAGAATAGCAAATCTAAGATTCAGACATAAAACTTATTATGATCACAAGGAGCACAAGGTCAGAAGATAGTGTGTTTAACAATACTCTATAAAGAGAGTCATGAAGCTTGAATTCAAGAAGTAACATTTGAAAATTTAATAACAATAATAAAAATAGTAACAAAAACTATCTAGAAAATAAAGAAAACATGCCATTTTATCTAGATAACCAGGTATAGAGGTAAAACTACCTGGGTCTAGAGCTTCCTCTAAAATGTGCTTGTTACGTTACTCTAGGCAAGTCACGTAAAACATTCTCATTGACTTTAGATATCTCTGTAAGATTATAAATTTCAACAAATTCCTATTCTATACTGCAGGAGTTTCTTTATAAGAGAGCCATGTATGTTGACAGAATAATAAATCTGGGTCAACTCTTCACCCCAGGTTAGCAACCTGGGGCTCTGAGCAGGGATGGGGAACTTGTAGCTTCAAAACCACATGTGGTCCTCTAGGACCTCAAGTGTAGCCCTTAACTGAATCCAAATTTCACAGAACAAAGGATTTGTTCTGTGAAACTTGGATTCAGTCAAAAGGGCACACCCAAGGACCTAAAAGTCACACGTTGAGGCCACAGCTTCCCCACCCCTGCTGTAGATTATACTGACTGTCAATGTGTCCATCAACCCTAGAAAGCCTTCTTTTTCCCTTCAACAACAAACGTTGCAAGCTTTATCACACATACACACACACCAACACACATACACACAGAACAACTATGCCATATACATTTGAATCTTCTGAAGCTTTGAAAATAATGAAATTAATACAAAAGAGTGGCTAGTGCCATAACAAGCCAGGGTAAGGATAACTAGAATCCAAAAATGAGATAGAATCATCTGAGCAAAAAAGCAAGAAAGGTAGATTCATGCAGAAGTTAGAAATAATAAAATCCAGACAAGTTGGCAGCACACAGTAATAAGGTAAATAGATAAAAATTGCTGGCATAGCTGACTTAACTGACATGTAGGACATGATATTTGGGATATCTGTCAGAAGGAATAGATAATCTAAGTAGTCAGAATTAGGGGGTGTGATTTGAAAGTGGGTATTCTGTAGGACCAGGAAGTATGTAGATCACAGCTATCAATGATGATTTTCACGGTCATTGTCCTCTTTATTTTAGCAATCTACTGAGTATTGGACAACAGGACATTTGGTGATGGAAAAGTGAAGGCTGAAGGCATGCAATCTTGCAAATTTCCTAGAGAAAAAAAGAGGGAGGAGTGGTTTATAAAAGCCGTGAAATACATCACAAAATATGTATCTCAATTATAAACACAGAAATCCATCATTAGAACTTTCATGTTTAGAATAATTTGATAAAAATTGAATCTCTAATTTCATCAATGTGGATACTCCTTTAAATGGGACAGAAGTGACGTATACTACTTCTCATACTTTGATACTCGTCGATATTTTAAAGGTGGGGAGGTCCCCAGTGATTTCATCACTGTAATAAGTCCTGATTTAGAAGTAACTTCAGGGATATGGACTAAATAATTCATTTGTAGTTGCCATTATGAGAAAACTGGAGGGTGGCGAAAGATTCAATATTTTATCCAGAAGTACACATATAGATTGTGTCCGAAGTCAAGGACTGAATCCAGGTCACACTCCTTTCTGTTATGCTACGTCACCTCTTGCCCTTTTCTATTGCCCTCTCTAGTAGTTTCTCTAACTTGATAAGGGATTTCCTGTAGAGCTCTTGATATTATTTTGTTACCAAAGGAGGAGACAATCTATCTCTGTTATCCTTAACCCTTGATACATAGTGGATCCTACTGCTTTTTGGTTTTATCTTCATTTTGTTAATGTTTCACACTACTTAGTTCTTCCTTGGTGATTTCCTGCAGCTTTTTAAAGACTCAACATCAGTAAATCGAGAATCTTATCATTATTAGCAACCATAAAGTCATGAGATACAAACACTCTGATAAGGTTTGCCATGGATTATCCTTCCTAAGAACAGCCTACCCCACCCTGACATAAGACCATAAAGACATCACAACTCTTAGGAGAGAAAGGTAGAGACAAAAACAAAGAAAAGATTTGTTACTGGATAATTCTTTGGTCAAAGTGGACGGAGAAACATTTCTATCCATTAATTCTGAAAGAGAATATAGAGTCATTATCCCACCTGTCAATCACTCTTTCTGGAAAATAGAAAGGCCAAGAAGTTACTTTATTTTCCAACTTTGTATAAGGTATATGATTTCATGAACTCAATCAGTTTTGAATCAAGTAGGAGCTGCTTATTGGTAAAAGAAATCTACCTCCTTAATCCACTCATCTTCCTTCTGTTGAGGACAATTTGAGGAAATGTAGTTTTCTGACTGCATGAAACCCACCCCTCTTTTTGAACAGCTAGAAGATCAATTTTTCAGTTCATAATTCTAGGAGTGCCCATAATGTCTAAATAATAGTGTCAGGAGACTGACAGCAGGTCAAAAGTGAGCTATTCATGTAAACAACTGGTGAAAGGATACAATGAACTGGGCCAGATTCCAATTGAATCCACAGTAGTAGAGGTCTGAAATTGGAATGAAATTAAATACTTACAAACCATCTAACAATTAACATTTGGAAGTTTGGTTAGACATAACAGGGGAATGATGCTAAGAGAAGTAAAATATTTCTCTCGTAATGGAAGAAAATTGTTATTCCACTATAAACTCATGATTCTTTTAAACATATCTTTCCAATCTTATTCATGTTGCTGCTCTATGGTATAAACCTCAGGGAAGGGTTCTAGCCCTTGTGTTCTAGATGTTTTATGTTGACATAATGAACAGATAAATCAATGTCTAGAACCTGTGTCCCCTGAGTCTATTAAATCTCAAAGATATTTACAATATCTTTTAAGGAAAAATACTAGCCCAACTTGCATGGATTGGGGGAGGGGTTCAGACATTACACCCATAAGACAGGGAAAGGGACCAAAAGGTACACCCATGTCCCAAAGACAGGGCTGGGAATTTAGGGGAAGGACTCCAGATGTTAATACAATTTTCAGTGGCTTTATAGTACTATTTTTGTCTTCTCCCTCAGAACTAGCTGTTTTCCACTTCTAATGTAGACAGAAGTTCATTAAAATTTTTATATCAAATTTCTTCTTTATGTAGTATGGGCCTGACCTTTAAATCTGTCATTTTGTGCAAAGCTCACAACTCTCTGCCTGGGTACTCTAGTATCATAAGTAATGTCATAAGAACTACCTGAAATCTTGTGTCCTGTTCAAGCAGGTAGTTGGTTGTTGTTCATTGTTTATTTTTTTTCTTTAATGGGTGCACTTTTATTTGAACTGGTCTTAATTCAGTGTACAGGTAAAGCTCCTCCCCTCACCCAAGTACTTGCACCAATCTCGTAAAACTCTCAGGGAGACTGTAAAATCTTCATTCACATCAACGTTGGGGGCAGGGTGGGAATTTAGGAGGTCATTCAATATGGCTGACATTTTTTTTAAAAAGGGACTAGTATTAAGACAGAAGATACAACAAGTTTTTTTTAAAGGATTAAATTAAGTTACATATAAAACAATACTGATACCTTCCCCACTCCCACCCTCCCCATCTGGATTTGTTACTTAACCGTTTTGTTCTAGCAGAGGACAGTCTTCACGGAGGCTCCTAACTCTGTGACTGAATTGTACAATATTTGGAATTACTATTTAAACAAAAACCGTAAAAACAAAAGTACAATCAGAGTCCTGAAGATGCACTGTAGAATTTTGGGAATGTTTGCCTCTCACATACTTAGACCGCTCATCACCTTCACCATTTCAGTTTTTAAATCCTGAGTCAAGCACCAAAAAAACCCCAAACAAAACCAAAAACCAAAACAAAACAAAAACAACTAAAGTCAAACCAATCTCACTTCTTTTTTTGGGCAATTATCATGTCACACCCTTTTGACAAAAACAGAAAAAACCAAACAAACAAAAACACAACACACAGTCCAGTTAGAAGCATTTGCAGTTGACAACAGAGGGCCCAAATTGATCACCCTCCTGCTTGCTGATCCACATCTGCTGGAAGGTGGATAGAGTCGCCAGAATGGAGCCTCCAATCCAGACGAAGTATTTGCACTCAGGTGGGGCAATGATCTTGATTTTCATTGTTCTGGGAGGTAGGACTATAATCTCCTTCTGTATCCTGTTGGCAATGCCTGAGTACATGGTGGTACCACCAGACAATATGATTTTGGCATGCAAATTCTTACGGATGTCAACATCATACTTCATGATTGAATTGAATGAAGTTTCGTGGGTTCCACAGGATTCCATACCCAAGAAAGATGGCTGGAAGAAAGCTTCTTTGAACCAGAACCTCTCATTGCCAGTGGTGATAACCAGACCATCAGGGAGATCATAGCTCTTTTCTTTTCTTTTTTTTTTTTAATAATTTATTTAACTTTTAACATTCATTTTCACAAAATTTTGGGTTCCAAATTTTCTCCCTATTTGTCCCCTCTCCCCACTCCAAAACACCAAGCATCCTAATTGCCCCTATCACCAGTCTTCCCTCTCTTCTGTCATCCCTCCCTTCCTTTGTCCCCATCTTCTCTTTTGTCCTGTAGGGCCAAATAACTTTCTATAGCCCATTACCTGTACTTCTTATTTCCTAGTAACAAGAACAGTATTCGACAGTTGTTCCTAAAACTTTGAGTTCCAACTTCTCTTCCTCCCTCCCTCCCCACCCATTCCCGTTGGGAAGGCAAGCAATTCAATATAGGTCATATCTGTGTAGTTTTGCAAACGACTTCCATAATAGTCGTGTTGTATAAGATTAACTATATTTCCCTCCATCCTATCCTGCCCCCCATTACTTCTATTCTCTCTTTTGATCCTGTCCCTCCCCAAGAGTGTTGACTTCAAATTGCTCCTGCCTCCCATTGCCCTCCCTTCTATCATTCCCCCCACTCTCCTTATCCCCTTCTCCCCCACTTTCCTGTATTTTAAGATAGGTTTTCATACCAAAATGAGTATGCATTTTATTCCTTCCTTTAGTGAAATGTGATGAGAGTAAACTTCATGTTTTTCTCTCACCTCCCTTCTTTTTCCCTTCACTAAAAAGTCTTTTGCTTGCCTCTTTTATGAGAGACAATTTGCCCCATTCCATTTCTCCCTTTCTCCTCCCAATATATCTCTCTCACCACTTCATTTCATTTTTTAAAAATATGATCCAATCCTATTCAAATCACTCTGTGCTCTCTGTCTCTCTTTGTGTGTGTGTGTGTGTGTGTGTGTGTGTGTGTGTGTGTAATCCTACCAACTACCCAGATACTGAAAAGTTTCAAGAGTTACAAATATTGTCTTTCCATGTAAGAATGTAAAGAGTTCAACTTTAGTAAGTCACTTATGACTTATCTTTGCTGTTTACCTTTTCATGCTTCTCTTCATTCTTGTGTTTGAAGGTCAAATTTTCTTTTCAGCTCTGGTCTTTTCATCAAAAATGCTTGAAAGTCCTCGATTTCCTTGAAAGACTATTTTTTCCCCTAAAGTATTATACTCAGTTGTTCTGTGTAGGTGATTTTTGGTTTTAGTCCTAGTTCTTTTGAATTCTGGAATATCATATTCCATGCCCTTCAATCCCTTAATGTAGAAGCTGCTAGATCTTGTGTTATCCTGATTGTATTTCCACAATACTTGAATTGTTTCTTTCTAGCTGCTTGCAATATTTTCTCCTTGACCTGGGAACTCTGGAATTTGGCCACAATGTTCCTAGGAGTTTCTCTTTTTGGATCTCTTTCAGGAGGTGATTTGTGGATTCCTTGAATACTTGTTTTGCCCACTGGTTCTAGAATCGCAGGGCACTTTTCCTTGATAATTTCGTGAAAGATGATGTCTAGGATCTTTTTTTGATCATGGCTTTCAGGTAGGCCGATAATTTTTTTTTTTTTGCATATAATTTTTTTTCTTTTTCTTTTTTTTTAAATTTATTTATTTGACATTCACTTCAACAAAATTTTGGGTTCCAAATTTTCTCCCCTTTTGTCCCCCCCCGCCAGACACTGAGCATTCTAATTGCCCCTATCACCAATCTGCTCTCTCTTCTATCTTCCCTCTCTGCCCTTGTCTCCATCTTCTCTTTTGTCCTGTAGGGCCAGATAACTTTCTTTCTATACCCCTTTACCTGTATTTCTTATCTCCTAGTGGCAAGAACAGTACTCGACAGTTGTTCCTAAAACTTTGAGTTCCAACTTCTTTATCTCCCTCCCTCCCCATCCTTTCCCTTTGGAAGGCAGGCAATTCCATATAGGCCAAATCTGTGTAGTTTTACAAATGACTTCCATAACAGTCGTGTTGTATAAGACTAACTATATTTCCCTCCATCCTATCCTGTCCCCCTTACTTCTATACTTTTTTTTGATCCTATCCCTCCCCATGAGTGTCGACCTCAAATTGCTCCATCCTCCCCATGCCCTCCCTTCCATCATCCCCCCCACTCTGCTTATCCCCTTATCCCCCACTTTCCTGTATTGTAAGATAGGTTTTCATACCAAAATGAGTGTGCATTTTATTCCTTCCTTTAGTGAAATGTGATGAGAGTAAACTTCATGTTTTTCTCTCACCTCCCCTCTTTATCCCTCCACTAATAAGTCTTTTGCTTGCCTCTTTTATGAGAGATAATTTGCCCCATTCCATTTCTCCCTTTCTCCTTCCAATGTATTTCTCTCTCACTGCTTGATTTCATTTTTTGAAGATATGATCCCATCTTCTTCAATTCACTCTGTGCACTCTGTCTCTATGTGTGTATGTGTGTGTGTGTGCATGTGTGTGTGTGTGTAATCCCACCCAGTACCCAGATACTGAAAAGTTTCAAGAGTTACAAATATTGTCTTTCCATGTAGGAATGTAAACAGTTCAGCTTATGACTTCTCTTTGCTGTTCACCTTTTCATGCTTCTCTTGATTCTTGTGTTTGAAAGTCAAATTTGCTTTTTGGCTCTGGTCTTTTCATCAAGAATGCTTGAAAGTCTTCTATTTCATTGAAAGACCAATTTTTCCCCTGAAGTATTATACTCAGTTTTGCTGGGTAGGTGATTCTTGGTTTTAGTCCTAGTTCCTTTGACTTCTGGAATATCCTATTCCATGCCCTTCAATCCCTTAATGTAGAAGCTGCTAGATCTTGTGTTATCCTGATTGTATTTCCACAATACTTGAATTGTTTCTTTCTAGCTGCTTGAAATATTTTCTCCTTGACCAGGGAACTCTGGAATTTGGCCACAATGTTCCTAGGAGTGTCTCTTTTTGGATCTCTTTCAGGAGGTGATCTGTGGATTCTTTCAATATTTATTTTGCCCCCTGGGTCTAGAATCTCAGGGCAGTTTTCCTTTATAATTTAATGAAAGATGATGTCTAGGCTCTTTTTTTCATGAAGGCATTCAGGTAATACCATAATTTTTAAATTGTCTTTCCTGGATCTATTTTCCAGGTCAGTTGTTTTTCCAATGAGATATTTCCCATTATCTTCCATTTTTTCATTCTTTTGGTTTTGTTTTGTGATTTCTTGGTTTCTCATAAAGTCATTAGCCTCCATCTGTTCCATTCTAATTTTCAAAGAAATATTTTCTTCAGTGAGCTTTTGAACCTCCTCTTCCATTTGGCTAATTCTGCTTTTGGAAGCATTCTTCTCCTCATTGGCTTTTTGAACCTCTTTTGACAATTGAGTTAGCCTGTTTTTCAAGGTGTTATTTTCTTCAGCATTTTTTTGGGTCTCCTTTAGCAGGGTGCTGACCTGCTGTTCATGCTTTGACTGCATATCTCTCATTTCTCTTCCCAGCTTTTCCTCCACCTGTCTAAGTTGATTTTCAAAATCCTTTTTGAGCTCTTCCATGGCCTGAGCCCACAGAATATTTATTCTGGATCTTTGGGATACAGAGGCCTTGACTTCTATGTCTTTGCCTGATGGTAAGCATTGTTCTTCCTCATCAGAAGGGAAGGGAGGAGATGCCTGTTCACTAAGAAAGCAACCTTCCATAGTCTTATTTCTTTTCCCTTTTCTGGACATTTTCCCAGCCAGTGACTTGACCTCTGAATATTTTCCTCACACCCACCTCGCCTCCTGATCCTCCCAGCCAGAGTTTGGAGTCTGAGATTCAAATGCTGCTCCCCAGCCTCGGGGCTTCGGCAGGGACAGGGCTGCTATTCAGTGTGAGATTAAGTTCAGGTGCTCAGGTCAGGGCAGGGCCTCCTCTCAGGCTCAGTTCCCTCAGGGGGTTTATTCAGAGACCTTCAACAATGGATCCAGGCTCCTGCCTGCTTGTGGAGCCCTGGTCTGCTGCTGCGTCAGCTACTGCCTCCCGAGGGGGCCTGAGTTATGGGGGCACCCCACTCCCCTCTCGACCTGCCAAGAAGACCCTCTCACTGACCCCTGTCACCTGTGGGTGGAGGGACTGGCACAGCCTCTGGAGATCCTGTCCCTGAAGCCTGCTCAGATCTGGTCCTCTCCGTGCTGCGGCTCCGGCAGGGCTGGGCTGGGCTCCACATCTGCAGTGTGATGGACCTTTTACGAGATATTTGCAGGTCCCTCTGGAACAGAAATCTCCTTTGCTCCACTGTGCTGTGGAATATTGACCTGCTTTTCATGCATTTCTTGCATCTCTCTCATTTCTCTTTCCAGTTTTTCCTCCACCTCTCTAACTTGATTTTCAAAATCCTTTTTGAGTTCTTCCATGGCCTGAACCCATTGAATATTCATTTTCGATGTTTGGGATACAGAATCCTTGACTTCTATGTCTTTCCCTGATGGTAAGCATTTTTCTTCCTCATCTGGAAGGATGGGGGGAGATATCTGTTCATCAAGAAAGTAATCTTCTATGGTCTTATTTTTTTTTCCCTTTTCTGGGCACTTTCCCAGCCAGTTACTTGACTTCTGAGTTTCCTTTCCACATCCACTCTGCCACCAGATCCACCCAGCTAGTGCTTGGGGTCTGAGATTCAAAAGATGCTTCCCAGCCTCAGGGCTTTTGGTGGGGGCGGGGCTGTTATTCAGTGTGAAATTAAGTTCAGGTGATCGGGTGGGCCAGGGCAGCCACATGGGTGGTTTATGGGGAGACCTTCAACAATGGATCCAAGCTCCTGCCTGCTTTGGGAGCCCTTGTCTGCTGCTGACCCCTCTGCTGCCTCCCAGGGAGGCCTGAGTTATGGAGACACCCTGCTCCCCTCTTGGCAAGCTGAAAAGACTCTCTCACTGACCTTTGGCGCCTGTGGGTGGGGGGACCTGCGCTTCAGCTGGAGATTCTGTCCCTGAAGCCTGCTCTGATCTGCTCCCCTTGGTGCTGCATGGCCAAGGCAGAGCTGGGCTCTGCTCTGGGTCCAGTGCGTGACAGACCTTTGGTGTCCATTTTTCAGGTCTCTCTGGAACAGAAATCTCCTCCACTCCATTGTTCTGTGGCTTCTGCTGCTCCAGAATTTGTTGGGAGTTCTTCTTTACAGGTATTTTATGGGCTGTGGGTTAGGAGCTAGCATATGTGTATGTTTCTACTCCGCCATCTTGGCTCCTCCCCTCTCATAGCTCTTTTCTAGAGAGGAGCTAGATGCAGCAGTAGCCACTTCCTGCTCAAAGTCTAGGGTAACATAACACAGCTTCTCCTTGATGTCACACACAATTTCCCTCTCAGCTGTGGTAGTGAAACTGTACCCTCTCTTGGTCAAGATCTTCATGAAGTAGTCCATCAGATTATGGCTAGTCAGGTGCAGATGGAGGATGGCATGGGGAAGGGCATAACCTTTACAGATGGGCACAGTGTGGGTCACACCATCACCAGAGTCCATCACAATGTCAGTGATACCATCATAGGCATACAGGGACAGGACAGCCTGGATGGCAATATACCTGGCTGTGGTGTTGAAGGTCTCAAACATAATCTGGATCATCTTTCCTCTGTTGGCTTTGGGATTGAGAGGGGCTTCTGTGAGCAGCACAGGATGCTCTTCAGGGACCACATGGAAAGTATGATGCCAGATCTTCTCCATGTCATCCCAGTTGGGGACAATACCACATTTAATGGGATATTTCAGGATCAGAATATCTCTCTTGCTCTGGGCCTCATCCCCCATATAGCTGTCTTTCTGGCCCATACCCACTATCACACCCTGATTTGTGGAGTGCCCAACAATGGAGATGAAGACGGCCCGAAGACCATCGTCTCCTGCAAAGCTAGCTTTGCACATTCCAGAGCCATTGAGAACAATGAGAGCAGCAATATCTTCATCTGTGGCAAACTTTGAAATGACAAGTTCAACAGAGAGAGAGAGAGAGAGAGAGAGAGAGAGAGAGAGAGAGAGAGAGAGAGAGAGAGAGAGAGAGAGAGAGAGAGAGAGAGACAGAGACAGAGACAGAGACAGAGACAGAGACAGAAAGACAGAGAGACAGAGAGAGAGGAGGTGATGTTGCAGGGGGAAGGTGAGTGCACGCTAGGTTGAAGAGCTCCCAGCCTGTTGCCCATTTTTTAAAGAGACCAAAATGACAACATTGCAGAAACTTCATCATACTAAACTAGAAAAATGTGAATGATTAGACTTTGTTTCTCTTTTCATTTATAAAGTATAATTGAGCTCTATGTCCATTTCACAGGATCATAGCTGGAAATAAACTGGGAGAAAAAGCCAAAAAGTGTAAATGACCTCTGAAAACTAGTCCTCACACAACTTCTCCACACTATTCTGTCATGCTGCTCAGTCTCTCTCCTCCCAGCAGTGTCTGCTGCCAAAAGGGATGGAGATTTATCACTTAGGGTCATCGTGTTTCCAGGATATAAGTCTGTGTGTGTGTGTGTGTGTGTGTGTGTGTGTGTGTGTGTGTGTGTGTGTTTGCTTAACCAGAAAAGAGAAAATGGGCCTTGATTGCTGCTACTTACTACCGGCTGTACTTGAAAATTCATGGTAATATTTATCTCATTTGTTCCTCTCTCTCTAAATAGGTTCTTTGAGGTCTTTAATTTGCTGCCTTAAGGTCCTGATAGACAGACCTGAATTTTTCCAATAGAAAAAAAAATCATCATGTATAATATCTTATAGTATTTTAAAAGGGAGAAATATTTTCATTAGCTTAATTTGAGGGAACTAGCTCATTTGCCTTAATTACGACCTTGTTTTAAAGCATTTGCTTCTTCTGTCAGCAATTTTTCTCTTTATTCAGAATCCATGTCACTTGTGGACCTTCTTCCTCCACAAAACATCCTAAACATGATATGTTAAAGACTCAATAGACTCATGAGTGTATCAATGTTAATATCTTTTATATTAGTGTGGCTCAAAATCCATTCACATTTTTAAACTCTTAGGATCATATTGGAGAACTAAAGAGGTCTTTGATATCATTAGAATAGATATCTGTAGTGAAAAGTGTTCTTAGAAGCCATCAATTCAGTCAACAAATTTCACAGATCAGTAAACTGAGGCCAAGAGAAAGATAAAGCCACAAATGCAAATAAAAAAAAAAAGTTAATGACTCATGATCACACAGGCAAACAGTGAAAGTGAACAGATTTGAATCCAGATCTTCTTAGTGTAATTTGGGCATTCTTTCCATTTCAACATGCTGCCTATTGCCTATGTTGTCAATTCATAACTGCTTAATCTTAGTATACCACTTGAGCTGTCCATCTGTCATTATTCTCTCACTTCCTGAATGGTTCACTGTTTTTTTTTTTTCCAGTCATACATTTCCTTAACTATATTCCTCATACCAATGCCTAAGTGACTCTTAGTGGCTTTTCATAAATCTGTCACTATATATCTAAACATTGTGATGATGACAAGTTATTTATCAGTCATATTGTGTTCTTGATATATACTGGCTTCTTTTTTTTCCTGCTCATAAATTAACCGATTGAAAAAGATAACAAAAAAGGAGGGATAAGAAAGTAGAGAAGTCACAATAAACGAAAGGAGATAAGATTTAGTCATGACAGTTGTCTAACTCTAAGCCTTTGTAGATGAAATAGTCACACATTTGATCTTCAAATAAAATTAGCTAGCTAAAATGGATAAGTATAATGATACCTAAATTGATCTAAGTAAATGTAGATATTGATTTAGATACAAATGAATTAGATAATTAATAAAGCAAGGAGAGAACACAAAAAGAAATGAGAAAAGAGAGTCAATGAAACAATAACAAAAATACAGAGAAGGGAATTAAAGTTATTCCAGAAGGGGACACAAACTAAGAAACCAGTGTCAATATTATAATGTTAAATGTGTGTGTATGTGACACAAGTAAAATATTTAAAAGTATCAAATTTTAATATATATATTCTCACTCCTATCCTTGACTCTGCTTTCACTGTATATGACTATGTTAATATTTATGGTTTTTTCTAGTTTATAATTTAAATTTTAATGATAAAATTTAAAAAATCATAAAAATGAAGATAAAATGATAAAAAATAATAAAGTAGTTATTCCTCACTTGTGATATTCCACCTCTTTCCTATAATACCTACATCCATGCTTCCTGAATTATGTACAATTCATCAAACCTCTCATACTCATCTATTCTCATGGTTACCATGCTCTTCCTCTCCATCTCTATCTTCTATGAACCATCTCCTGATTACCTCAACATGCAGTTTTCAAGATCCATCTTTATAAGTACTCTCTGCCTCTTGAAATTAATATATATTTATTTGTATTTTCTCTTTTGTATGTACAATGTGCCCCTTGAATAGCATGTAAACTTTCTGGAGACAAGGATTATTATGCGTATTTCTTCTTTTTTCTTTCTTTATCATCTAGCATGATCCTTGAAACACAATATTTGGACAGTAAAGATTTTTAACTGAATTGAATTGCTGAGCTAATATATTTCAATATGCTTCTGTAAACTCCAATTCTGTTCTTTTCTATTTATTTTCTAGATGACTGCCATGACTTTTAATGTTTACCAAGTCATTTGTAAACTTTTAAAATTTTAGAAGAAAGAACCCCATCTTCCTCACTCCCTCTTAGAAAGAGTCTCATAATTTGGGATATCTGAAGTTCAGCCCACAAGAATATGAAGGTATCATTGCCTGATCAGGTTTGAAATAATTTGCAAACATATTCCAGCAGATGTTTAACATAATTGTTTCATTGAACAGAACATTTTTACTTTGATTTGTGGTGAGATATTTTTTGGGATGAGATTAAGGGGGCAGAAAGAGATGACTATCCTGGGTTTGCAATGAGACTGTTTTAGTTGCTCTGGCAAAATTCCTATGCTACTTGGGGAAGCACTTGTCTGAAGGGTGATTAGAAGCCTATCATGAGGTGAAAAAATGAGCATGACAAGACAAGTTAATTGAAATATTTAACTAACACATTGGCATCTAAATGGACACCTCTCAGTCATGTTCATTTATGCCCAGTCTGTCACTCCACCTGTGTTGCCTCAAACTGGGCTTCCAATTGGAAATCTGGAAGGAATGATCATAAAGAGAAAGTCAGTACTCAATTAGCAAGTATGGGTTGTCAAAGGTACAGGAAACATCAGCTGATATATAGCTTCATGGTTACTGGAGATTCTTGAAAGTTTTGTGGTAATGACTGTATGATCCACAAAAATGAATATTGTGGGTGGGTACCTTTATTCTATGTAGTGGGTAGAGTAACTGGACTTTGAGCTCCTTTCAACATTAATATCCTATGAGCCTCCAATTTGATGACTCCAACAATTCTTGGTAGACAGTAAACATTTATTAAATGCGTTATGTGTTAGACACTGTGCTAACAATTGAAATAAGAAATCAGAAAGATCCCCTATTCTCAAGGAGCTTATATTCTAATGGGTTACCAACATGCAAATATCTAGGAGCATATAAGAATGGGAATATGAAATGGAAAATAATCTAAGAGAAGGGGTCACTTGTAAAGAAGGTGGAATGTGAACTGAATCCTTAAGGAATCTAGGAAAATGAGAAGTTAAAGGTAAGAAAGAAGAGCATTCTAAAAATGGAGACAGTCAACGAAAAGACAGAGACTGATGATGGTAATATTTTAGGAACTGCAAGTAAATCAGTACAGCTGTATCATACAATATCCAGAAGACAATATAGAGTAAGATTACTAGAACGATAGGGAGGGGCCAATAGACTAACTGTTTTCCATGTAAGAGAAGTTCACATTTGATCCCTGAAGGTTATAGAGAAACATTGTTAATCATTGAGTAGAGGGAGTGGCATGGTTAGATCTACTTTTTGGAAAAATTCATTTGATAATTGAGTAGAGGTTACATTAGAATGAGTAGAGACAAGGAAACAAGCTGAAATCTATTGAAATAGTTGAGAAAAAGAGTGATAATGATCTGTACTAGGGTTGCGATTATGTGAGCTGCTAGAAGGGCACATATCTGAGAGACGATATAAAAGTAGAAAGGACCAGATTTTAAAATAGATTAAAAATGTAGGGTGAGTAAGAGTGAGGATTCACAATGACACTGAGCTTTTAATTGAAAGGACAGTGGTACCCTTGACATCAAATGTCCCAAATAAAATTTTATTAGCTTAAGAAAAGAGTAGAAAGAGTTCTGAATAAAAAGTTCTGGGAACAACATCCCACTTCTAAATGACTACCTGTATGATTTTGATCAAGACAGGTAAATGTTTTAGTCCTCAGATTTCTCAAATGGAAAATGAGCAGGTATACTTCAGAGAGGAAAGAGAAATGGATAAACCAAGTCAGATTTTTGACCATTGCAATATGCTAAAGTTGGAAAGAACCTGAAAGTCTATATAACCCAATTATCTTACCATCCCTCAAGAATACTACAACATCCTGACCAGTAGTTATCTAACATTTTGAATACCTCCACTGGGGAGAAAATGATTCTTTTTAAGTCAGATCTCATCACAGACACTTGTTAGCTGTGGAATTATGAAGTTATTTGTGGCACCATAGTTGGCAAGATTGTTGAGAAACTCAAATAAGACACAGAACTTAAATATGCTTTCAAACTTTAATTGTAATATTAAGGATCACTTTTATTATCTCTAAAATGAAAGAGTATAGCTAAATGATCCATAAAATTCTAGAAAGCTATTTACAGAATTTCACAGACATAAGGGACTTTCAGGGCTATCTACTTCAACAAATATAAGAAGAAACTAATCTTCTCTGCAACCCATATGAAAAGAATGAAACCATCTTTGGTTTGAAGTGCTTCTATAAGGAGAAACTCATTGTAAGAGATAATAATGGGATAGTTCTAATTATAAAAAGAATTTCTTTGAAATCAAATCCATATTTTACTCTTTTTAAACTTTTATAATGTTGTAAGCTAATTTGGCCTCCCAATTTCTCTGGTTTCATAGTAGCATAAATTGAAAAGAAAGTGGTGACTGTAGAGGTTATCTATCCCAACCTGCTCATTTTAGAATGGTAGAAACTAAGGTCTAGAATGTTTCAGTTCCTTAATCAACATCCTCCATATAACAATGCACATTGCAGTTCAAAGGCAGGTCCTTGAACTCCATATCCAAAATTATTTCTACCGTTTTATAAATCTAAACTGTAGATTTAATCCTGAGAACAAAATCCTTAACAACTAGAGCTAACATACACCCACTGCTCTAGGTTCTGCCTAATCCTTCTACCTGAAACTCATTCAAATACTTAAGGACAACTACAATGTCCCCTGTAATGACTGAAATTTTAGTAAAAGGGTAAATTGCAGCAGATCTCTTAGCACAATAACATTTATTAGCAAGATCATGCTACCTGTCAATAAATGGATCCATGGCTTCCTCCATTAATACCAAAGACTGATCAAAAAGATAGTTCCCCTCATATAGGTTTTGGACAGAATAAAACAAAGAATAGAGCAGAGGACACAACATTATGAGAATAAGGGCAACGTGATTGATTACAGAGCTGAGGGATGGGGAACAAAATGATTGGTTGGAGATTTGGTATTGGGTGCTAGCACCAATCCCTTTCTATCCCCCACCCCTCCACACACACACCACCACCATCTTTTTTATCTCATGAGACTAAGAAGTGTTCTTTGTTGAGTAAGACTTGGACAGCCAGCCAGACATCTTTAAAGGAAAACTTGGTGGAATAAGGTATCAAGCCCAGATTCCCTTGCTTTCTCACACATACTCCAAGGTCAGTTAAATTCCTTAAGATAAGAATACATGAAATATTAAACATAACCCTATATGGGCCAGCTAACTCTAAACTAAACTCAGAGACAGAGACATGCATGACTTAAGCAGCTGCAAGACAAAAAACAGTTACAGAGCAATATAAGGTACTTGTAATTATGATCAATAGGAGAATGATACAGGATCAGTATTAATCCTCTCCCCCTAAGGTTGATTTCTTTTCTTGATTTCTAACATTTAAGATATTATGCATGAGATTAGTGTTAAGACACATAAAATTCCTCTTTCACAAATTCCAGGCCAACTATGACTACTGGATCACTGAGGCAAAAAAAAATTTATTTCAAGAAAAATACGCACAGAAGGAGCCAAGATGGTGGAGTTAGAGGAACTATTCACCTAAACTCTTATATAAACTCCATCACATAACTCTAAGAAGAGAATGGGATGAAACTTCGGAAGGGTGGAATTCAACACTCTGGCAGATTCACAGCCCAGGACAGACTGGAAGGTTGATGGGAAGTTTCTGTTCTGTGGGGGTGGAGGAGCGGATAGCCCACAGCACACAGGCTATACCAGCATGTCCCCACTGCAACAGGGCTGAGCAGGAAACCCTGGGCAGTCTGAGGCAGTGGCTGCACTGCAGAATCTTAAGCATATCATCCCAGGAAGGGAGTCCAGCAGAGCCAAGAGAGTGAGAACCACAGAACCCCAGGTATCTGCAACAGCTGCTCCTGAGACTCTCAGCCAGCAGACTAAATGCCTATAAGTCACGTACTTGAACTTCTGGGAGCCAAAAATGGCGGAGTGATGAGTAAATGCTCTCTCCCCCTCCCCTTGTTGACCTTGAAAGAACCATAAAATATTTCCCTAGAAAAATCCAACAGAAGGGGCAAAGAGTCTAGTAGCACATGAGGCTAGGAAAATCGCTAAGAAGAATCCCTCTTGCTGTGACAGAAAGGGACCAGTGAAGAACAGGAACTGTCCCAGACAGCCCCACCTCAGTAAACTGGGAGGACATCCAGAGCCCCAGGGGAGTGGAACCTCAAAACCACCAACACCAGAGCACCAGCCATTCCTCAGCCCCACAGGGGAACTGGGAAGAGACTAGAGCAGTCACGATCACCAACTGCTGAGCTTTCCTATGCTCTAGCTCAGCAGAGGAGACCTCCTGTGGCCAGATCTCCCTTCCGCCAGACCTAATAAGCTAGCTCAAGGATAAATCTGGGGAAAAACAAAAAGACTTCACCTAGCCTCTATTTTCTCACACCAGTCAACTCAGCACCAGGTAAGCCGCAGCACTTTAGCTTCTAACCGAAAGAACCAGAGGCCACAACACAAAAAGCATCATCATCATCGTGAGTAAGAAGCAAAACAGGAAAGAAAAGACCATAGAATCTTTCTGTAGGGACAAGGACCAAAAGACAAATACCAAAGAGGTCAGCATTGAGACCGTACTCCCATCTGAAACTTGAGAAGGGACTATGACCTGGTCAGAAGCACAAAGAACACTCTTGGAAGAATTGAAGAAAGATTTTAAAAGCCAAACTAGAGAAACAGAAGAAAAATTGACCAATGATTTTAAAAGTACGAATAAAGAATTCACTGAAGAGAACAATTCCATAGAAAGGAAAATTGGATAAATGCAAAAAATAGATCTAATCAAAAGAGATGAGGAAGGAATCTATGTCCTGCTAAAAGGCACCATAGACAAGGAAGCAATATCATTACTAAACATATATACTCCAAGTGGTATAGCATCCAGATTCTTAGAAGAGAAGTTAAAGGAGTTACAGGAAGAAACAGACAGCAAAGCTATACTAGTGGGGGATCTCAACTTCCTTCTCTCTGAATTTGAGAAATCTAACCTCAAAAGAAACAAGAAAGAAGTTAAGGAGGTGAATAAAAGTCTGGATAAAGTAGATATGATAGATCTGTGGAGAAAATTCAATGAGGATAGAAAGGAATATACCCTTTTCTCAGTGCTGCATGGCACATATTCAAGAATGGACCATGTACTAGGGGATAAAAACCTCACAATTCAGGGAAGACAGACAGAGATAGTCAATGCATCCTTCTCCAGTCATAATTTAAATAATATTATATGTAATAAAATTCCAGGGGAAGAGACCAAAAAATAATTGGAAACTAAATAATCTAATCTTTAAGAATGAGTGGGCTTAACAACAAACTATAGAAACAATCAAATAATCAAATAATTGAAGAGTATGAAAATAATAAGACAACCTACCAAATCTTATTGGACACTGAAAAAGTAGTTCTTAGGGGCAGTTTTATATCTTTGAATGTCTACATGAATAAAATAGGGAAAGAGGAGATCAATGAATTTGGCATGCTGTTGAAAAAGCTAGAAAAAGAAAATATTGAAAATCTCTAAGTAAATACCAAATTAGAAATACTGAAAACCAAATGAGAGATTGATAGCATTGAAATTAAGAAAGTTATTGAACTAATAAATAAAACTAAGAGTTGATTTGATGAAAAATCCAATAAAATTGAAAAACTATTGGTCAATTTGACTAAAAAAAAAGAAAGAAGAAAACCAAATTACCAATATCAATAATGAAAAGGGTGAACTCACATGCAAAGAGGATTAAATTAAAACAATAATTGGAAATCACTTTGCCCAACTCTATGCCCATAAATTTGGCAATCTAAATGAAATGAATGATTACTTTAAAAAATACAAGTTGCCCAGATTAACAGAAGAGGAAGTTGAATACTTAAATAACCCCATCTCAGAAAAAGAAATTGAACAAGCTACCAATGAACTCCCTAGGAAAAAATCTCCAGGGCTGAATGAATTTAGAAGTGAATTCTATCAAACATTTAAAGAACAGCTAATTCCAATACTACATAGACTATTTGGGAAAATTTAGGAAGAAGGAGTCCTCTCAATTTTTTTTAATGACACAAATATGGTTTTGATGCCTAAACCAGGAAGAAGCAAAACAGAAAGAAAATTGTAGACCAATTTATCTAATAAATATACATGCAAAAATTTTAAATAAGATATTAGCAAAAAGAATACAGCAACTTATCAAGAGAATACTACATTAAGATCAGGTAAGATTTATACCAAGAATGCAGGGCTGGTTCAATATTAGGAAAATTGTTTGTATTATTAATCATACCAACAACAAAACTAACAAAAATCAGATGATTATCTCAGTAGATCCAGAGAAAGCTTTTGACAAAATACATCAACCATTGCTACTGAAAACACTGGACAACATAGAAATAAATGGAAATTTCCATCAAATAATAAGCAGTATCTGCCTAAAACCTTCAGCAAGCATTATATGCAATGGGGATAAGCTAGATGCATTTCCAATAAAATCAGGGGTGAAACAAGGATGTCTATTATCACCACTATTATTCAATATGGTACTAGAAATGTTAGCTTTAGCAGTAAGAGAAGAAAAAGAAACTAAAGGGATAGAATAAGTAAAAAAGAAACAAAGTAATCACTCTTTGCAGACTACATGATGATATACTGAGAGAATCCCAGAGTCAAGTAAAAAAATACTTGAAATAATAATCATCTTTGGCAAAGTTGCAGGTTACAAAATAAACCCACACAAATCTTCTGCATTGCTATATATTATTAACAAAGACCAACAGCAAAAGATAGAAAGAGAAATCTCAAATGAAGTTAGGGTGGATACCATAAAATATTTGGGATTCTCCCTGCCAAAACAAACTCAGGGACTATATGAACACAATTACCAAATACTTTTCATGCAAATAAAGTCAGATCTAAGTAAGTGGAAAAACATCAGTTTCTCATGCATAGGCCAAGGCAACATAACAAAAATGGCAATTTTACCTAAATTAATTTACCTATTTAGTGCCATAGTAATCAAATTATCAGATAGTTATTTTCTAGAGGTAGAAAAAATAATATCCAGATTCATCTGAAAGAACAAAAGGTCCAGAATATCAAGAGAACTATTTAAAAGAAATGCTAGAGAAGGTACCCTAGCTCTACTATACCTCAAATTGTATTAATAACAATAATTGTCAAAACTACTTGGTACTGGCTAAGAAAGAGAAGGATATATCAGTGGAAGGGTTAGGTACTCAAGACACCATAGTCAATGAGTATATCAATCTACCATTTGATAAACTGAAGGACTCCATCTTCTGGGCTAAGAACACATTATTCGACAAAAATTGCTGGGAAAACTCATAACAGTGTGGCAGAAGCTAGGCATAGACCAATACCTGACACTGTACACAAGAATAAAGTCCAAATGGGTATGTGATCTGGGTATAAAGATTGCTATTATAAATAAATTGGTGGAGCAAGGAACAGTGTATTTATCAGATTTATGGAGAAGCGAAGAATTTTTGAGTAAGTAAGGGATAAAAAAACATTATGAAGTGCAAAATGGATAATTTTGATTACATTAATTTGAAAAAGTTTGGACAACCAATGCTAAAAATCCAATGGTACCAAGATTAGGAGGGAAGCAGAAAACTGGGAAAGATTTTTGCAACTACTGCCTCATTTCTAAAATACTTAGAGAAAGTATTCAAATGTACAATAATGTAAGTCATTCGCCAATTGATAAATGGTCAAAGGATATGAACAGGCAGTTTTCAGAGGAAGATATTAAAGCTATCCATAGTCGCATAAAATAACGCTCTAAATTACTATTGATTAGAGAGATGCAAACCAAAACAACCCTGAGGTATCACATCACACCTATCAGATTGGCTAACATGAGAAAACAGGAAGATGATAAATGTTGGAGAAGATGTGGGAGAGTTGGAACACTATTTCATTGTTGGTGGAGGTGTGAGCCGATCCAGCCATTCTGGAAAGCAATTTGGAACTATTCCCAAAGGGTTGCAAAAAATGTGCATACTCTTTGACCTAGCAATATTGCTTCTAGGACTGTATTCCCAAGATATCATAAAAATGGGAAAGGCTCCCATATGTAAAAAAGTATTCATAGCCGCTCTCTTAGTGGTGGCCAAAAACTGGAAATGAAGGGGATGTCCATCAAATCAGGAATGGTTGAATATATTGTGGTATATGAACGTAATGGAATACTACTATGGTATAAGAAATGATGAAAAGGAAGATTTCAGAAAGTCCTGGAAAGTCTTATATGAACTGATGCTGAGCTGAAGAAGCAGAACCAGGAGAACTTTGTACACAGCAACAATCACATTCTGCGAGAAATTTTTCTGGTAGATGTAGTACTTCATTGCAATGCAAGGACTTAAATAATTCCCAGTGTTCTGCTAAGGTAAAATGCCTTCCACATCCAGAAAAAGAACTATGGAATTCGATTGCAGAATGAAGCACATCATATCCTTTTGAATCATGTTTTGTTTTGTTTTATGATTTCTCCCATTCCTTTTAATTCTTCTATGCAACATGACTAAGGTGAGAATGTATTTAATAGGAATGAATGTGTAGAACCTATATAAAACTGTAGGCCATCTCAGGGAGGGTGTGGGGATGTAGGAGGGGAAGGGGGAGGGAGGGGAAATATCTAAGATATATGGAAGTGATTGTAGATCCCTGAAAACAAAATGATAATAATAAAAAAGAAAAAAATACACAAATTCCAAGATCACATGTTTTTCAGGAGTAAAAATGAAGCATACTTAGCAGCATAATTCCTGCCCCAACTCCCTTCCTGCTACAAACCAACTTCCTCAAGATATAAAAATAATTATGGCTTTTCAAAAATAATTTTATTGATGTTTTCTCTTTCTAACTTACAATAGTGTTCCATGTATTCTCTCTGGGTCGTCTCCCCCAAGAGTCTTCCCAGAACACAAGTAATTGGATTTTAGAGAGAGAAAAAAAAATCAGCATAACTGGTTGATACATTGAGAATGTCCAAAAAACATGCAGTGTGTGACATCTGTGTACCTCCCACCTCTATCAAGGGGTACAGTAGGAATGTCTTCTCATAAATCTACATTTGAATCCTGCTTGTTCTTTATAATTTTGTTATATTTACTTTTGATTCTTTGGTAAGTCATTTTTGTTTCCATTCAAGTCTTTTGGAAATCAGCTTCTTCATTCTTACATTTTAATTTTAGTATTTATTTAATTATTTTTAGATTTTGACAATCATTTCCACAAAATTTTGAGTTCCAGTTTTTCTCCTCATCTCTCCCCTACCTCCACCCAATAATACCTTGCATTATGATTACTTCTTCCCTCAGTGTATCTTCCCTTCTATCACTCCCCACCCTTCCCCTATCCTCATCTTTTCTCTTTTCTTGTAGGGCAAGATAAATTTCTATACCCCATTACCTGTATTTCTTATTTCTCAGATATATGCAGTAATAATTCTCACCATTCGTTTCTAATATTTTGAATTACAATTTCTCTCTCTCCCTCCCTCCCTAGCCATCCCCACTGAGAAGGCAAGCAACTCAATACAGACTATATATGTGTCATTTTGTAGAAGACTTCCATAATAGTCATGTTGTGTAAGACTAACTATATTGCCCTTCATCCTACCCTTTCCCCCTCTTTTTTTTCTATTCTTTCATTTGACCTTGTCCCTTCCCAAAGATGTTTACTCCCTTCTCCCATTTGCCCTCTCTTCTATCATTCCCTCACCCCACTTGTCCCCTTGTCCCCTACTTTCCTATAGTGTAAGATAGAATTTCACATCAAATTGAGTGAGCATGCTATTCTGTCCTTAAGCCATATGTGAAGAGATTAAGTTTCACTTTTCTCTTCTCATCTCGTCCCTTTTCTCCTCCATTGAACAAGGTTTTTCTTATCTCTTTTATGAGTGATAGGCTGCCTCATTCCATTTCTTCCTTTCTCCTTCCAATATTTTCCTTTATCACCCCTTAATTTAATTTTTATGTATATCATCTCTTCTGATTCAACTCAACCTGTACTCTCTGTCTATATATAATGTGTATGTGTGTGTGTGTGTGTGTGTGTGTGTGTGTGTGTGTGTAATCCCTCCACCTACCGAAATACTGAGAAAAGTCTCAAGAGTTACAAATATTATCTTTCCACATAGGAATGTAACAGCTCAGCTTTAGCAAGTCCTTTATTATTTCTCTTTCCTTTTTACCTTTTCATGATTCTTACGTTTGAAAGTCCAAATTTCTATTCAGTTCTGGTCTTTTCATCATGAATACTTGAAAATCCTCTACATCAGATATTCCACTGCACCTGTTGCTGCTACTGCTGCCTCTATCGCTTCCTGGGGCCTTTCCCTCTTGCCAAGCTGGGAAAGCCCTCTCACACTGACCTTTGGAGTTTTCTTTGTTGCTTGTGAGTTGAGGGATTTGGGACCCTCCCTGCTGGGAATTCTGCCCAGGAGGTTTGTTCAGGTCCTGTTCCTCCCAGTGCCACGTGGCCAGGGCTGAACTCCACTCTGCTCAGTATCCCGTGAGATAGACCTTTCCACATCGTCCTTCCAGGTTACTTTTGTCTGGAAACCTCTTTCACTCTGTTGTTCTGTGCCTTCTGCTGCTCTAGAATTTGTTGAGTCATTTTTTACAGGTATTTTGTGGGCTGCGGGGGAAGCACTAGGGTATATGTGTCTTTCTACTCTGCCATCTTGGCTCCACCCATTCTTACATTTTCTAAATTTAACATATTTTGTTAAATATATTCTTTCACTCATCTGTGGACTGCCAATATATCTCATGGAGATTCCACTCTATTATGTCATACATGGCCTGAATATTTCAAATTAAGACGAATTTATCCCTGCTCTCAGAACAAGGGGCATCATGATATAGGATAAAAGATCGCACAAGGGTGTCAGGGGCTTGGTTTCCCTCTGGAGGAAGTTTTAAGGCAAATACTATGGTTGTGGTCAGGATATGGGGTTTCTTCATCTTCATCTTACTCCAGGTAAACAATGAGAATACTTTTATTCTTAGAGTAGAGAACAATGGAAAATATAACCTAGAGAAGCTCTAGAAAGAATCTGATGAATGTGTAAATGTGGTATCTAGAGTCTACCTCACAAAACCTAAGGTCTCCAATAATGCAAGAAGATTCCTTTCTTTGTAGAGCTTCCCTCTTAAATGAATACTCTTCTAAAGCATGGTATAGATCAGAGTTTCTTAAACTTTTTCCACTTGCAACCCTTTTTTTGCATTTCAGCATCATTTCCTGGTGTTGCATGGCCTGAGGGCATTCAACATGGAACATGTACATGCTTTGTTCTCAAATCAATGCTGTGGTGCAGCTATGCATGTAACACAGACAAGCACTATTAGAAACACCTCAGATTCCTTGCACATTTGATATTTTTTTCAATTTATTTATTTTTAGTTTTCAATATGCATTTCCATAAGATTTTGAGTTTCAAATTTTCTCCCCATCTCTCCCCTCCCCCACCCCAAAACAATGTACGTTCTGACTACTCCTTCCCCCAATCTACCCTCCCTTCTATGGCACCCCTCCCTTCCCTTATATCTATCTTCTCTCTTTTCTTGGAGGGCAAGACAGATTTCTATACCCCATTACATTATTTCTTATGTCCCAGTTACATTCAAAAATAGTTCTCAACGTTAGGTCCTAAAACTTTGAGTTCCAACTTCTCTCCCTTCCTCCATCCCCACCAATCCCCACTGAGAAGGCAAGTAATTCAATATAGGCAATACATGTGTAGCTTTGCCAAAGACTTCCATAATAGTCATGTTGTGCAAGATTAACTGTATTTCTCTCCATCCTATCCTGTTCCCCCAGTTATTCTATTCTCTCCTTTGACCTTATCCCTCCTCAAAAGTGTTTACTTCTATTTCCCCACTCCTCTCATTTGTCTTCCCTTCTATCATCCCCCCACACTCCACTTATGTCCTTCTTCCCTACTTTCCCATAGTGTAAGATAGATTTTCATACCAAATTGTGTGTGCATGTTATTCCCTCCTTAAGCTAAATGTGATGAGAGTAAGCTTCACTTTTGTATTCTCACCTCTCCTTTTCCCCTCCATTGAAAAAGCTTTATCCTGTCTTTTTTTTTACGAGAGATAATTTGCCCCATTCTATTTCTCCCTTTCTCATCCCATTATATTCCTCTCTCACCCTTTAATTTTATTTTTAGATATCATCCCTTTGTATTCAACTCACTCTATGCCACACACACACACACACACACGTGTATATATATATATACATATATACATACACACATATATGTATATATATGTATGTATGTATGTATGTATGTATGTATGTATGTATGTATAATTCCACCAACTACCCAAATACTGAGAAAAGTTTCAAGAGTTACAAATTTTATCTTTCCATTTAGGAATGTAAATAGTTGACCCTTAGTAACTCCTTTGTAATTTCTATTTCCTGTTTACCTTTTCATGCTTCTCTTGATTTTTCTGTTTGAAAGTCAAATTTTCTTTTCAACTCTGGTTTTTTCATCAAGAACGCTTAAAAATCCTCTGTTTCATTGAATGACCAATTTTCCACCTGAAATATTATACTCAGTTTTGCTGGATAAGTGATTCTTGGTTTTAATCCTAGTTCCTTTGACTTCTGGAAAATCTTATTCCAAACCTTTTGATCCCCTAATGTAGAAGCAGCTAGGTCTTGTGTTATCTTGATTGTATTTCCACAATACTCGAATTATTTCTTTCTAGTTGCTTGCAATATTTTCTCCTTGACCTGGGAACTCTGGAATTCAGCTACAGTATTCCCACGAGTTTCTATTTTGATCTCTTTCAAGTGGTGATCGGTGGATTCTTTTAATATTTATTTTGCCCTGTGATGCTAGAATGTGAGGGCAGTTTTTCTTGATAATTTCATGAAGATGATGTCTAGGCTGTTTTTTTGATCATGGCTTTCAGGTAGTCCCATAATTTTTAAATTGTCTCTCCTGGATCTCTTTTTCAGGTCAGTTGTTATTTCCAGTGAGGTATTTCACATTGTCTTCTATTTTTTTCATCCCTTTGTTTTTGTTTTGTAATTTCTTGGTTTCTCATAAAATCATTAGCTTCCTTCTGCTCCATTCTAATTTTTGAAGAACTATTTTCTTCAGTGAACTTTTGAATCTCCTTTTCCATTTGGCTAATTCTGCTTTTTAAAGCATTCTTCTTCTCATTGACTTTTTGGGCTTCCTTTGCCATTTAGGTTAGCCTATTTTTAAAGGTATTAGTTTCTTCAGCATTTTTTGAGTCTCAACTCACTTTTCATGACTTTCTTGCATTGCTCTCATTTCTCTTCCCGATTTTTTCTCCATCTCTCTTACTTGATTTTCAAAATCTTTTTTGAGCTCTTCTGTGACCTGAGGCCATTGCATATTTATTTTAGAGGGTTTGCATGCAGAAGCCTTGACTTCTAGGTCTTACTCTGGTGGGATTCATTGTTCTTCCTCATCCAAAAGGATGGAAAACAACACCTGCTCACTATGAAAATAATCTTCTATTATCTTTTTTTTCCCCCTTTTTGGGGGCATTTTCCCAGTCAGTTACTTGACTTTTGAGTTCTTTGTCAAGAGGAGAGTATACTCTGAGGACCTGTAGGTTCTCAGCTCCTCCAAGGTGTCACAGTTCAAGGGAGAGGAGTTTAGTCCTCTCTTGATCTGCAGTCTGGTCTGGTAGCAAGTACAAGCACTCTTTTCTTCCCAGGATCTGCTAGTAGAATTTCTTCTCCAGACCCTCCACCAGCTCCACCATGCCAGTCAATCTTCTTCCTCACCCAAGGGCTTCCACTCAGGGTTGAGATTCCGTGATTCCTCCAGTGTCTTTAGACCAGGGCTCCAACAATGGAAGCTGCTGCTGCAAGCTGGAGCTGCCTGGGGCTGGGGCTAGGGCAGAAGGACCCTACACCTTTCTCACCTAGGTAAGAGATCTTTCTCACTGACCTTTGAAGCTATCTTTGGTGTTTGTGGGCTGAGGAATCTGGGAATTCCAGCTCCTGCCAGTGGTGCCTTGAAGCCTGTTCCAGTCCTGTCCCTGTCGCAGCACAACCAAGACTGTTTTATGCTCCACTCAGTGCCTGGTGCAACAGACCTTTTATGCTGGCCTTCCAGGCTTCCTTGGGCTGGAAATCCCTTTCACTTTGTCATTTTGTGACTTCTGCTGCTCTAGAATTTGTTTAGAGTCATTTTTACAGGTATTTTATGGGCTGTGGGGGCAGAGCTTCTAGTGGTGTGTCTTTCTACTCAGCCATCATGGCTCCACCCCTTGAACATTTTACTTTTAATTAATTTTTGCTCGTTCATTCAGAAACCTTTTACTGTTGAATCATGACCTATAGCTTAAGAATTGCTAGTGTAGACTGTAGACCATATAGCTATTTTGTCTGACTCAAAAGGTAGCATTCAGTAGGGGATAGTGAAATCTCTCCAGTTCTACTCATAAATGTCTAATAAAGAAGAAGAATGTCCCAAGCACAACTGTTTTCCAATAATGTCTCCCAGATATGAAACTTTGAGCACCTAGAGCATCGTCTTGTAGACTGAATCTCTCCACAGTATAGTGAAGCTTCTTGCAAGGGTCTAATACTTTCCCTGACTGCTCAAGCTAATCATACATTTACTTCTCAAGGTACCTTGTGTTCATTTGAGCCTATTTTTCCATCTAGATATGTAATATACATATATATAAATACAGAACACATGTATATATGTGCATTGTGTCATATGTATTATAAAATGTCTGAGTATATGATATATTATATAATATGTAAACACGTATATTTGTGCAAATATATCCCTTCTCCTTGAGATAACACATCGAGATAAGGGGGCTGCTTGACTTTTGTTTTGCATCCAGAATTCATGAAATATAGTAGTCACTTAGTAATTCCCATTTGTATGGCACTTGAGTTTTCAAAAGCTCTTTCCGTACAACATTCCTGTGTTGAAGGTAATGTATTATCCCTGTTGTGTAAAAGAAAAACTAAGGCTCACAGATGTAGAATCAGAGGAGTGTGAATGGTGAGATATGAGACATCCCCATAAGAGAGCACACAGAACTTGCTGGAGAATTACCCCCAGCAAGCTCCATTACCTCGCCCTTGGAATGGTGGCATTTGGCTGATTGTTCTTGAGAAAGGGAGCAGTTCTATCAAACAGAGCTCCAAAATTTGAATGCCCCATGAAACAGCATGTGTATTTATTTCACACCAGTAGTTATGTTAAAAAAGAAAGTTTCAAGTCAATTTTCACATTATTCCAATTGATAGAAAAGATAATTTTACTGCTTCTCTCAAAGGTGTGGATTCCTTTCAGCACCATTCACTTCAGTTGAACTGGAGATTGAGTTTTTGTCATCTAACACTATCAAAATTAGCAAAAATGCCAAGCCTGGCACAAATATCTGGCCACTACTGACATCCCTTTAGTGTAGTAGGCAGAAGAATTAGAGTTTAAATGTAGGTTTTGTCACTTACAGTCTATAGTCTTTGTATCATGGCTAAGTCATCTCATCTAACTATGCCTCAGTTTGCTCATCTATGAAATCTGGGGTTATGGTGACTAGAGAAGAAAGAACATTCCTTTGGTTTCAGAGAACATAAGTTCAAATCCTATTTCTGAGGCAAATTGCTTTACCTCCTCAGGCCTCAGTTTCTAATTATTATTTTTTCTAATTATGTGGTTGGACTGGATAGCGTCTGAGTTCCCATGTATCCTTAGATCTGTGATTTTATGACTAGAAGACCTATAACCTTTCTAGTTTTAAATCTATTTATTACGTGCTTAACTTTCTTTTGAATACGTGGTATCCCTGCATACACCCACATACCCATAACACTAAAATAGAATAAAAACTTTTTGGGGATGGAAACTTTCTGATCTTTATATCTCAGGACCCAGAAAAGTAAACATTTAATATATGTTTGATGAAAAAATAAATCATTGCAATTAAATTAAGCCCTGGCCATTAGCATCATTTGATTCTGGGGACACAAGAAATTGGAATACCATACGATAAAGTAGACCATGTGGATGGTGGTAAATAGAATGGTTGGGTAAATAGATAAAGCCTTCTTTCGGGAGTCAGCAGGAGGGGGAAGAATGTCTTTGTCTCATCTTTACAGTATTGGTGATAACTGTTGACTAAAGGCAAAATCTAGTTACTATAATTTCTGTCATGTCAGTTAAGGAAAAACTCACAAGAGAGTATACATACAGTATTCATTTAAGTTTTATGGTTAAGTGATAGAAGGTACTAATGTCAATTCCTTGAAGCTCACATAAAAAAGGAAAGATTTTTTTGTTTATAATTAATTAATTTTAAACTTAAATATGCAATAAGAAAAAGAAACATTATTAACTTAAATTTTGAAATTTAAAAACAAAATTAGAAAAGAAAAATAAAGCATTGCCATGTGCACAACAGAATATAAAAGAGGATTCAAGATATACTGCAATGAATTTCCATTTCAAGAACACCAATATAGTAATTACTATGAGTTGTGCTCAGAACTGTCCATGTTTTCTTTGCTTTCTTGTAAGTTTTCTTTTCTTCTCTGCTGTGTGCTGTTTGCTTTCTTCTTTTTTCTCCCTTCCTCTCCCTTCCCTGTCTAACAAGAAGGTACAATTGAGTATGGATATATTTGTAAATAAGGCAAATTTTTAAAGAATATGTGTTTAATCTTCTGGGTAGAGAGTGATTGACCCTGACCATTGACCACATATTTTTAGACATATTAATATATCATCATCTTTTTAAAATGTCCTTGCAGTCTTTCTTTTCCTTTACTCATGTCCATGATAGCATATCTCTAAAAAAGAGGCCTTTATACATAATAATAAGACAAGAGTCTAATTAAGCCCTCATTATGTAGCAGGACCTGTACTACAAAACAGAGTAAGCCCTATTTATATAAATAAGTTCAGTTCTACTAGGGAATAGCAGTTCATATATCTATAGAGAGAGTGAAAAATATAAATGAATACAAAGTAGTTATATACATGGTAGTTTGGGAGGAAGAAAACTTCCAGGTGAGGAAAAAAGGCAAAGCTTCATTCTGTAAGGAACGTGAGACGTATTTGGTGATGGTGACATCACATTCATTTGCTTTATTCCTGTATTCAGATTTAATCATGAGAATGTCAGACCTAGAGTCAAGAAGTCTGAATTCAAATTCCAGTTCAAGGATAAGAACAGAATGGAGCCAAATTTTTCTGGATTCTTCCATAAGATGAAGAAGGTCCCAGAATAAACTCACCAATGGGAGGATGGGATTGGGAGCTGTGGAAATAAATTTTCAGATGAGCAATCAGCAAAGGTGATAGGCTGTTCCAGCGCAAAGAGGGCCTCCAAGTTTAAACGTTTTCTAGAATGAGCCAGCAGTAGAGGGTGAACAATTGAAAAATTCATAGACATGAACAGAACCAGGAAGAAAATATAATGGTACAATAAAATGTAAGCTTTTTGAGACAGACTTCCTCATTTTTTAATTTGATTTTCTAGAAGATAGCACTATGTCTGGAACATAGTAGAAGTTTAATAAATGATTTTAATTGAATTTGATTGAAGGTTGAAACCATAAGAAGTGGGGAACCCTTGACATGGTATCATGTGCTGCAAGGTTAGTGGAGGGTCAGTGGGTTCGAAAATCTCCATGGATAAAAATGGTAGCACCCTGGGGCAATGCCAAGTCTGGTTATGACTGATAATAACACCTGAAACTTAGAGCAGCCATCTCAGAAGTTTGTTGTGGAAAGAGAAAAAAAAATTACAGAAAAAAATGAGCATCATTCGACACAAATACTATAGTAACTGATGTTTATACAATACTTTCAGGTTTTCAAGATGCTTTATAGATATCATTTCATTTAATTTTCATAACAAAGTTGGGAGATGCCTACTTTGTTAATAGTTCTTCCCTAGGCACTAGGGGAGATAAAGCATTGATTTTGATGCACATTTCACATCCTTACTCTCTGTTCATGAAATTATTTGGTAGGGAATATCCCTCTTAATTTAACTGTCTTAATAAATGTTTATTTTTATGATCAAGTTTCTTTATGATGAGATTCACATGCATTGCTCAGTGATGATCCTAGTGATAGGGATCATTTCTTTCTGTACTTGAAGAAACTGAAACATATACTTAGCTAATTGGGGCAAATATATTGGGATGAAATGGACCCAAGAAAAGCATAAAATGAGGCTGAAGTGCCAAATTCCGAGAAAACAAACCTAGAAAAGAAACGTGGAACTCCACCCTAGAGACCCCTCTTTTGTTTTCTTTTTTGGTTACTGCCTCATATTATATTTAGCATCTGCAAATTTAGTTGGATATCCCCTCCTTCCAGCGATATGACCATAATTCCATTTATTCCTCTACAATCTTCTCACTAGCTGCACACCATCCTCTTTCTGGTTTTGGAACAATAATCAAATCAATACTACAGTTGCTCTGGGAAAAGGTGTTTTAATCTGCTCCACTCTCAGACCCTTCTACATCACTCTAACTTTCCGAAGCAGACCATCTCTCTTTTACTAAAACTCCCTTATATATTTCATTGGCTCCAACAATGTGGTCTCCTTGAGGGCAGAGGTTGGTTTTCCTTTTTTTTTTTCTTTTTTGTATCCCCAGGTCTTAGCTCTTAGCATAGTACTTACTAGATAGTAAGTTCTTCTTTTTAAAAAAAATAATTAATTTTTATTTTCCAGTATTCACTCACACAAGTTTTGAGTTCCAGATTTTCTCCCCATCTCCCTACCCAAAGACACACTCTGTTTACCCCTTCCCCCAATCTCCCCTCCCTTCTATAACACTCTTCCTTTCTCTTTACCTCTTCCCCTCTATTTTCTTGTAGGGCAAGATACATTTCTATACCCCATTGCCTGCATGTTTTATTTCCAAATTGCATTTGAGTTCCAAGTTATCTCCCTTCCTTTCTTCCCACCCACCCCCACTATGAAGGCAAGCAATTCTAATAAGCTATACATATGTATTCATGGTAATGGTCATGTTGCAAAAGACTAACGATATTTTCCCTCCATCCTATCCTTTCCATTTATTCTATTCTCTCTTTTGATTCTGTCTCTCCTCAAGAGTGGTTACTTCTAAATACCTCTCCTCCCATTTTTCTTCCTTTCTATCATCCCCCACCCACCACTTTATCCCCTTCCACTCTGCTTTCCTGTAGTGTAAGAAAGATTTTCATACCAAATTGAGTGTGCATGTTATTCCCTTCTTAAGCCAAATCTGATGAGAGTAAGGTTAACTCTTTTTCTCCCACCTCCCTTTTCTTCCTCTCTTATGAAAAAAGCTTTATTTTGCCTCTTTTATGTGAGAGATAATTTAATCCATTCTATTTCTCCCTTTATCTATCTCTTAATATATTCCTCTCTCATCTCTCAATTTTGTTTTTGAGATATCATCCCTTCATATTCAAATCATGCTGTGCCATCTGTCTATATGTATATAATCTCTACAACTACCCTAATACTGAGAGAAGTCTCAAGAGTTACAAATATTGTCTTTCTATGGAGGAATGCAAAATATTTAACTTTAGTAAGTATCTTATGATTTCTCTTTCCTGTTTGTCTTTTAATGCATCTCTTAATTCTTGCATTTGAAAGTCAGGTTTTCCATTCAGCTCTGATCTTTTCATCAAGAATGCTTGAAAGTCCTCTATTTCAATGAAATAACATTTTCCCCTGAAGTATTATCTTCAATTTTACTGGGTTTCTTGGTTTTAATCTTAGCCTCTTTGATCTCTGGAATATCATATTACATGCCCTTTGATCCCTTAATATCGAAGCTGCTAGATCTTGTGTTAGCCTGTTTATGTTTCCACAATAATTGAATTCTTTCTTTCTGACTGTTTGCCATATTTTCTCCTTGTCCTTGGAGCTTTGGAATTTCTCTACAAAATTCCTGAGTTTTCCTTTTGGGATCTCTTTCAGGAGGTGATTAGTGGATTCTGTCAATATCTATTTTATCTTCTGATTCTAGTATATCAGGGCAGTTTTCCTTGATAATTTCTTGAAACATGATGTCTGATCTCTATTTTTGATCATGGTTTTCAGGCAAACCAATAATTTTTAAATTGTTCCTCCTGGATCTATTTACCATGTCAGTTGTTATTTCCAATGAGATATTTCACATTGTCTGCTGTTTCTCATGCCTTTGGTTTTGTTTTATACTTCCTTGATTTTTCATGAAGACATTAGCTCCATTCTAATCTTTAAGGAATTATTTTCTTCAGTGAGCTTTGGACTGCCTTTTCCATCTGGCCAATTCTGCCTTTTAAGGTGGAGATCTCCTCAATGGCTTTTTGGATCTCTTTTCCCATTTGGGTTAGTTTATTTTTCACAATGTTTTGCTCTTTAGTATTTTTTGTGTAGCCTTTAAGAAGCAGTTGACTCAGATCTCATGATTTTCTTGCATCTCTCTCATTTCCCTTCCCAATTTTTCCTCTACTTCTCTTACTTGATTTTCAGAATCCTTTTTGAGCTCTTCCATGCTCTGAGACCAATTCACATTTTTCATGGGGGCTTTGGATGTAGGAGTTTTGATTTTGTTGTCATCCTCAGTTTGCATATTTTGCTCTTCCTTGTCACCAAAGTAAGATTCTATAATATGATTCTTTTCCTGGTTTTTATTCATTTCCCCAGCCATTTACTTGACTTTTGAGCTCTTTCTCAAGGTAGCTGTTTGTGTCCAGTAGGGACGAGGATTGTACTGTCAGCCCCTTGATCCCCTCACAATCCGTGGGCCTAGAACTCCAGGAATAGCTGTTGTCCCTGTTGCTGCTGTACTTGTCACAGCTCTTTCACTCCCTCCCACCACCCTGGGGCTGGGGCCATGTAATTGTAATTTAAATGGGAAGATCTTTCCCATTCATTAATAGGCCTATGTGACCTTCCTCGGTCACATGGAAGCCTGAGTCACAAGGAGCCTGTGACGGGAAGAGCTTACTGGACAGTTGGAGCAGGAAGGCCAGAATAAGAAGAGGCAGATCTAGAGCAGAGCTGAGAGGGAATTTGGTCAGAGAGCAGTCAGAGCTAGGAAAGATGCAGGGCATCAGGCAGATGGCTATCATGACTGAAAGAGCTTGTTTGTGATTTTGTTTAAGGCAGCTGGTTTGTGAGAAGCCTAGCAGGGTGAAGGCTTGGGGATGGTGTTGTCTTCTGCATTGTTGTTGTCTATAGATTATGATGTATTTGACTTTCTGGTGTCTGAATAAATGTTTTGGTTCTGTTTTCCATGTGGAGAATCTATTGTGCTGTGCTATTCAGAATTCAACCAAGATATTCAGGGTCACCATAGGCACTGTGAATATTGTGTTGAAACTAAAGGCTGGACACTCTCACAGAGGTCTGATAGGATTTTTCCACTGACCTTCCAATTTGTCTTCAGCATTTTAAGGTGTGAAGTCTGGAAACCACCACTGGTGCCAGAGTTTCAGTCCCCCCAAGCTTGTTCAGATCCCATTTGTGCTGGCCTGTAAATGCTGGACTATACTCGGCTCCCAGGGAGGCATAATAGATGCTTCCCATCTACCTCCCAGGCTGCCTTGTACTAGAAATTTGCTTCACTCATCATTGGTGGTATCTGCAGGTCCAGAATTTTAGAGCAATTTTTTAGAGGCATTTGGCTGGGTTTTGGGGGAAAGCTCTATTAAGTCTCTGCTTTTACCCTGCCATTCTGGCTCCATCCCTGATACATAGCAAATTCTTTATTTTTATTTTTTTTTTAATTTAACTTTTAACATTTATTTTCACAAAATTTTGGGTTACAAATTTTCTCCCCTTTTATCCCCTCCCCCCCCAAACCCAAGCATTCTAATTGCCCCTGTGACCAATCTGCTCTCCCCTCTATCCTCCCTCCCTGCCCTTGTCTCCATCTTCTCTTTTGTCCTGTAGGGCCAGATAGCTTTCTTTACCCCTTAACCTGTATTTCTTATTTCCCAGTGGTAAGAACATTACATTTGATCCTAACACTTTGAGTTCCAACATCTTTAGCTCCCTCCCTCTCCACCCCTTCGCCTTGGAAGACATGCAATTCAATATAGGCCAAATCTGTGTAGTTTTGCAAATGATTTCCATACTAGTTGTATTGTATAGGACTAACTATATTTCCCTCCATCCTATCCTGTCCCCCATTACTTCTATTCTCTTATGATCCCTTCCCTCCCCATGAGTGTCGGCCTCGGATTGCATTCTCCTCCCCATGCCCTCCCCTTCATCCTCCCCCCCACCCTGCTTGTGCCCCTGTCCCCCACTCTCCTGTATTATGAGATAGGTTTGCCTATCAAAATGAGTGGCATTTTATTCTTTCCTTTCGTGGAATGTGATGAGAGTAGACCTCATGTTTTTCTCTCGCCTCCCCTCTTTATTCCTCCACTAATAAGTCTTTTGCTTGCCTCTTTTATGAGAGATAATTTGCCCCATTCAACTCCTCCCTTTCTCCTCCCAATATTTCTCTCTCACTGCTTGATTTCATTTTTTTTAAGATATGATTCACTCTGTGCACTCTGTCTCTATGTATGTGTGCGTGTGTGCATGTGTGTGTGTGTAATCCCACCCAGTACCCAGATACTGAAATGTTTCAAGAGTTACAAATATTGTCTTTCCATGTAGGAATGTAAACAGTTCAACTTTAGTAAATCCCTTATGACTTCTCTTTGCTGTTCACCTTTTCATGGTTCTCTTCATTCTTGTGTTAGAAAGTCAAATGTTCTTTTCAGCTCTGGTCTTTTCATCAAGAAAATTTGAAAATCCTCTATTTCATTGAAAGACCATTTTTTCTCCTGAAGTATTATACTCAGTTTTGCTGGGTAGGTGATTCTTGGTTTTAGTCCTAGTTCCTTTGACTTCTGGAATATCCTGTTCCATTCCCTTCGATCCCTTAATGTAGAGGGTGCTAGATCTTGTGTTATCCTGATTGTATTTCCACAATACTTGAATTGTTTCTTTCTAGCTGCTTGCAATATTTTCTCTTTCACCTGGGAATTCTGGAATTTGGCCACAATGCTCCTAGGAGTTTCTCTTTTTGAATCTCTTTCATGTGGTGTTCTGTGGATTCCTTGAATATTTATTTTGCCCTCTGGTTCTAGAATCTCAGGGCAGTTTTCCTTGATAATTTCATGGAAGATGATGTCTAGGCTCTTCTTTTGATCATGGTTTTCAGGTAGTCCCAGAATTTTTACATTGTCTCTCCTGAATCTATTTTCCAGGTCAGTTGTTTTTCCAATGAGATATTTCACATTACCTTCCATTTTTCGAATCTTCACGCTATGTTCTGTGATATCTGTCTTTCTCATAAAGTCCTTAGCGTCCATCTGTGCTATTCCAGTTTTGAAAGATCTATTTTCTTCAGTGAGCTTTTGAATCTCCTTTTCCATTTGGCTAATTCTGCTTTTGAGAGCATTCTTCTCCTCATTGGCCTTTTGAACCTCTTTTGCCAATTGAGTTAGGCTAGTTTTCAAGGTGTTAATTTCTTCAACATTTTTTTGGTTCTCCTTTAGCAGGGAGCTGATCTGCTTTTCATGCTTCTCTTTCATCCCTCTCATTTCTCTTCCCAGTTTTTCCTCCACCTCTCTAACTTGATTTTCAAAATTCTTTTTGAGCTCTTCCATGGCCTGAGCCCATTGGGTGGGCTGGGACACAGAATCCTTGATTTCTGTGTCTTTGCCTGATGGTAAGCATTGTTCTTCCTTGTCAGAAAGGAAGGGAGGAAGTGTCTTTTCTCCAAGAAAGTACCCTTCAATAGTTTTATTTCTTTTCCCTTTTCTGGGCATTCTCCCCAGCCAGTGGCTTGACCTCTGAATATTCTCCTCACACCCACCTCGCCTCCTGGTCCTCCCAGCCAGCGTTTGGGGACTGAGATTCAAATGCTGCTTCCCGCCTTAGGGCTTTTGGCGGGGGCAGGGCTGCTATTCAGTGTGAGAATTAAGTTCAGATGGTCAGGTCTGGGCAGGGCCGCCTCTCAGGCCCAGTTCCCTCAGTGGGTTTATGCACAGACCTTCCACAATGGATCAAGGCTCCCACCCACTTGGGGAGCTCTTGTCTGCCGCCGCCTCTCAGCTTCTATCTCCCGGGGGGGCCCGAGCCATGGGGGCACCCCACTCCCCTCTCGACCTGCCAAAAAGACTCTCTCACCGACGCTCGTCACCTGTGGGTGGGGGGGCTTGTGCCACCGCTGGAGATCCGGCCTCTGAAGCCTGCTCGGATCTGTACCTCTCAGAGCCGCGGCCGCCGCAGGTCTGGTCTGGGCTCCGCGTCTGCAGCGCGACGGACCTTTTGCGAGAGGTTTGCAAGTCCCTTTGTGGGTGGAGGGACCCGCGTGGCCGCTGGAGGTCCCATCCCTGAAGCCCGCTCGGATCTTTTCCTCATGGTGTCGAGGCCGCTGCAGGGCTGCACTCAGCTCCCAGTCCTGGCGCCCAGTCCGCAGCGCGAAGGACCCCCTGCGAGAGGTTTACAGGTCTCTCTGGAACAGAAATCTCCCTCGCTCCAATGTTCCATGACCTCTGGGTGCAGAATTTACGATGAGTTGGTCCCCTCTAGCCGTTCTGTGAGTTGTGGGTTCGGAGCTATGTGTATGTGCGTCTTTCTACTCCGCCATCTTGGCTCCGCCCCTACATAGCAAATTCTTAACAAATTTATTCATTCTCTCTCTCTCTCTCTCTCTCTCTCTCTCTCTCTCTCTCTCTCTCTCTCTCTCTCTCTCTCTTTCTCTCATATATATATATATATATATATATATATATATATATGCATGGTGTTCTCTCTATTTTTCATTTCCTTCCTTTCTTTTCCCATATTTTGTACATAATCAAAGCTTCATAGGTATCTGAACTTGCAAAGGGATCAGTAGAAATTCAGACCAGCAAAGAATGTGGATAAAGAAACCCAGGAGCTGAGTTTATTCTTTAAAATATCATAGGATATAATAATCCAGGACTAAACCTGCAAAATCATATACCCCTCATGATTTTATTTCATAAAGTGTGAAAGAGGCCCAGAAACAGGAATTAGATACATATATATCCAGGTAATTCCTTGAGGAAATGACAGAACTGGGGTGTGAATCTACTTTCTTTTACTCTGGATTCTCCAGGACTCTCTTCACTGAACTAAAATGATTAGATCAAATGATTTTAAGATTTCTTCTATGAAAAATAAGAGAAGAGTTCTCAAGCATATTTGAATTGAAGACTGCTTTTGGCAAATGTTAGACTTTCATTGGATCTCCTGTATTACTGTACTGGTCACTGGAGTACAGAAAATTTCGACCAGTTTTGAAAAGGTTCTATTCTAAGTGATAAACCTAGATCTGAATGTTCTGTATTGCTAGGGAAAGTTAAAAGATATGGCATTGTACAGAGGCATTGGACATAGCTATAATGTCATCCTGACATTACTAGCTGTATGACCTTGGAAAAGTGCTTTCTTTGGTCCAATTGCATAATGACATGCAAAGGCTAAAGTCTTTTTCTAACCTGATTATAAAAATGCTAAACATGCTTTTATTTTCCCATATAAACTACAGACTTATTTAAAAATGCTAGTGAGACTTCTCCAATAGACCCATTCCCAATCAGCTTTTAAAAGCTCAATCAATGCATGGAGCCAGGCTGCTCTTTAAGATCAGAATGGAGAAGGACCTCAAGATCAGGTCATATAGGGATTAAAGAATTAGAAATCTTTAGTCTGAAGAAGAAAGAAGAAGTGACTTTAAAGGGATATGATAACTGTCTTTTAGAATTTGAAGAGCTGTTGTATGGAAGAAGGATTAGAACTGGTACTCTTGGTCCTAGAGTAGGGGAGAATTGGGAGGGTCAAATTCAGCTTATATTCAACTTACTAGAGAAGAATACAGGAAAATTAACAATAAAACCAAGATTCCTAAAGGTATAGACCTATCCAAAGGTGAAATAGCCAACTGAAAAAGTAATGGTTCTCTCTTCCCAGGGGCATTAAAGTAAAAGGCAAGTGAACACTTTGCAGCTATGCTGCTAGAATGTGTGCTGAGATGTGATTTTGAGACTCTGATTTGGTAATATTTCTGTCTTCTCTGTTAGTGTCCAAGTAGCATCTGTTTTTCTTAGAAACAACATGTTAGGATAAAGAATGGACACCAAACATAATAAACCAATAGAATTTTGTGAACAGTACTCCTTTATTTAAATTGTGGTTGTACGTGGCAAGAATAGGGAAATTGTGGGGTTTTTCTTGTTTTGTTTAACTATCTTTTTATTAGTAATTGACAAGTTGTCAATATTGCATGTAATATAATATTGCAATTCCTTTCTAGCTCCAGTTTCAGAAATGGCAGAGGTAGTGAAGACAGACTAGGAATTAATGTGAGGAAGATCTGGATTTGAGACCTGCCTCTGATGGGAAAAGTTTCTTTACTTCTCTGAATTTCCAGGTTATGTATCTCTCAAATAGGAATAATTAGAGTTCCTACCCCACAGGTTTTACATGATGCTTAAATGACAAAATTATGTAAAATACTTTGGAAATTAAAAAAAAAACTTCTATATACTTTGCATAAATCATTATTTATAGTATCAGTATATGAGAGGTTTCTTTGTACGGTGAATAGATCACTAGCCATGAAGCTAGAAGGACTTACATTCAAATGATGCCATTGATATACGCTGATCAAACTTCCCTAGACCTCTCTGTAATGTAGTTAATGCCATAAGGTTATAAGTTTCAAAGAAGTTGATAAACTGCACTGATATAGGAAGCTATCTCTTCCTGCAGTGCCATATACTGATGAAATCCTGGGTCCAGTCTGTCCCTATTATCAGAATATTGTTCCTATAAAATATATCCCTCTCAAATAATATTGTATTTCATGTGAAAGCTAGTAGTCTAAAAACAAGCTTGTTTGGGGAAAAAATAAGACTTCAACCTTGAGTATAGAAGTGTCCACTTCATACTAATGAATGTGCTTGCTATGGATACGATATGAGGTATCAGGTGACAATGTGCTGGGAAATAGATTCAAGCTCTTTTTCTGGAGTGTCAACTGTTTGAGTAAAGTGGGTAAATATATGGTTTGAGATGAAGTGGGTGAGATCCTTTCTGCCTAAAATGGATAAAAACAAGGGCTGTGCTAACATTCTGCAGGTAGAAAGAATGCCAACAAAGTAGAGGGAGCCCAGGAGGAGTTTAAACTAACAGACTCAGCTTCCATTGATTCAATGTTGTTTCTTCTTTCTCCTCGATACTTTAGAATGTTCATTTTCAGAATGAAAAGGGAACTCGGAGATTCCTTTAGAAATTTTCTCTTGACAGGAAATCTTTTCTACCCCTTTCATTTAACACACTGGGGTGTACTGAGAGATGGGAAGCAAGAACACCGATCAATTTGATAAAGTGCGTAAATATACAAATATATAATCACATATGAATACATAATGCAACATAATAAACACACAAAACTGATTTATCACGTAAGTCCGACTGATAGAAACAGTCTCTCTTCCTCTTTGTTACCTCCATGCAAAGCCTTCTCTAGGAAAACCACAAGAAAAGTTAACAAAATGACAAAAATTTAACACAATCACTAAACAGTGTTCTAGTACTATTGGTGTATAGAAATACAAACATTATTGTAATATTTGTGTGTATCGTTTTCATTGCTCTGCTCACGTTCCTGAATTAATTTTAAAAAGAAAAGTTTTATGCTTCTCTGAATTCATGAGAGGTATTTTAGGGAAGGCTAAGGGGAACCCTTGTCAGGATTTTATGAAATAATTCTTTGCTGACATGGATAAGATCAAAAGACATGCTAGGTCTCTTCTAACTGAAATTTTGATTCTTCCATCTGACATGAGAAAGTTGAAGATGAAATTTGTAAAATAAGTTTTCAAGACCATATAGGGAGGGTGAGACAAAGCTGGAATTAATATCTTGTATTTTTCTTCCTGGACTATCAGTGTTCATTTATATTTTTATGTGATTACTGTATGTCACTATAACTGATTATCCTTTGTAATCTTTTATTTTTTTTTAATTTTATGCTTTAAAACATTATTCTGAGAAAGGAACTATAAACTTTACCAGACTGCCAAGAAGGTCACTCACTCACTCACTCACTCACTTTCTCTCTCTCTCTCTCTCTCTCTCTCTCTCTCTCTCTCTCTCTCTCTCTCTCTCTCTCTCTCTTTCTCTCTTTCTCTCTCTCTCTCTCTCACTCATACACACACACACACACACATACATCATGAATCCTTGGAATATCACCATCAATATCATTACATTGTTATTCCCCTTTACAGTTTGTTAGGATTTTCAAAATGCTTTCATGCAAAGATGCTCATAGAATGAGTGATTTACCTAAACTTCTTGGCAAACCTTAAAGTGTTTTAGAAATGCTAGCATTGTAGATACCTGCTTGTCTCCTCTGATGTGGCCATCACTCTAGTATGGGACTTCATTCCCTCATACCTGGACTGTTGCAATAGTTGTTGGTGGGCCTGCTTCCCTCAAGTCTCTCCATACTCCAATCCATCTTCTATTCAGCCACCAAAGTGATGCCTAAAGTGAAGGGCTGAGCACGTCACTCCCTACATTTGTGAGTGACTTCCTATTACCTGAAGATTCAAATATAAAATGTTGTGTATGGCATTCAAAGCTCTTCAAAATCTACCCTGTTGTCCCTTTCCAGTCTTCTTACATCCTACTCCTTGGGGCAGCTAGGTGGTGCAGTGGATAGAGCACCAGTGCAGGAGTCAGGAGGACCTGAGTTCAAATTTCACCCCAGACACCTGACACTCACTAGCTGTGTGACTTTGGGCAAGTCACTTAACCCCAGTTACCTCATCCTGGGGCATCTCCAGTCATCCTGATGAATATCTGGTCACTGGATTCAGATGGCTCTGGAGGAGAAGTGAGGCTGGTGACCTGCACAGCCCTCCCTCACTCAAAACAAAGTCAAGTGCAAATCATGTCATTATTTCTCTGATGGCATTGTCTTCTTTGGCAATGAAGGATGAACACACAACCCACATCCTACTCCCCTACACATACTCTAAACCCAGTGGCACCGGCCTCCTGGCTGTTCCATGAACAATACATTCCATCTCCCAGCTCCAGACATGTTTTTCCTGTTGTCCCCCATACCTGGAATACTCTCCCTCCTCCACTTTGACTACTAATCACCCTGGTTTCCTTTAAGTCCTACTAAAATTAAATTCCACCTTCTACAGAAAGCCTTCCCCAGCCCCTTTATTTCCAGTGTCTTTGCTTCTTTAATTATTTCCTGTTTATCATGTATAGAACTTGCTTTGCACATATTTGCTGGTATCTTAGATAGAATAGGTATTGTTTCCCTTTTGGTATTTCTATACTCGTTGCCTAGCTAACTTGACCTTAGTGCTTTGAAGTTTATAAAGCATTCTATGTGTTTGAACTCACTTGGTCCCCACAATAAGCTTGCGCAAATATCATTCTCATTTTGTAGATGAAAAAACTGAGACTAACTGAGCTTAAGTGTCTGACCAGGGTCACATAGCTAGTAAATGGCTGAGGCAGGATTTGGACTCAGGTTTTTTTATGAAATTTTTTAAATTTAATATAATTATAATTTTAATTTAAATTTAATTTAAGTTTTTTGATTCAAGTCCAGCACTTTATCTGTTGTAACACTTGGGTACTTAAAAGTGTTTGTTGATCAATTTTTTGTCCAATGCTCTTTTCAGAGAAGACGACACAAAGATTCAGAGGTTAAGGACTCGAACAAAGTGCAACAGGGAATAGCAAGTTAAGATTTGAACCCAGGCCCTCTGGCTACAGGTGCTGTCTCCCACCATACCACACTGCCTGTGCTAGAAGGGATCCTTGAGCTCATGTTGTCTAACCTTTCTATTTTATAGAAGGTAGAAAACGTTCAGGTTTTTAACATATAGAACAATGTTTTCTCCTGCATGCCTGGCTGCCTTTCTCTAAAAGGAAAGCCTGAGGACAGCTTCCTAATGGACATATGCCATTATTAATGTTTGAAGAGTTCTGAGATCCAGAACCTACTTTTCAAGAAGTCCTTTTATTACTCTAGGTATTTTTTGGGAGAATCAGCCTGGCATCATCAGTCATTTCAATACAGATCACGTATTTGTTAATGGCAAGGGAGCACTAGTCCAACTGCCCATGGGGAGGGGCCCCCAGGTATGAGGCATCTGGGAAATTAGAGCTCCTTTTTAATTTAGTAGTTCAGTGAGAGGAGAAGAAATAGAATATGAATTTTTAAAAGGTCTCTGCTGTAGGAAAGGAAAGAATCTTGTGATTAAGTCTATTGTGAACCTTGTTTATGCTTCCTTGATTAAGAAGGATAGAAAAAGCCTGTCAAAAGCTTCCAGTTGGTTCTGTGTTCTCTTTTACCCTGTGGTGAGCACAGCTGCCATGGGAAAATGTGGTTAAGCCAGGCACTGACACTTCCTAGGAGATTCCTGGCAAGTCACCTTTTTGCCTCTACGAGCCTCCATTTCCCCACTTGTAAAATGCAGAATATGGAAACTGAATTACATAATTTCCAAGTAGAAAAAGAACAGAGAGACCTCCATGGACTCGCTGAATCAACATACTCCATCTCCTAAATATTCATTTTTAATTTAATTCTCTGTCCTTCATGCTTGGAATTTTATCAATCTAACTGTACCTCATTTCTGCATGTATGTAATGTTTATGTGTATATGTATGTATGCACATGCATATAATATATAAAAGTGTTTTAAAATAATTTATTTTGTAATCCCATGTACTTTATTTGATACATTTAATGACATACTTTTGAGAAAGAGATCATACGCTTCACTAGACTGCCAGAGGAGTGTACAATATACACAAATTTTAAGTACTTCTGCTCTATACCATCTATAGCTCCTTAAACTATGGGTTGCAATATGGGGGTCAAGACCCACAGTTTAAGGAATGCTAGAGAAGTTCAGAGTGTAAAAAGTTTAAGAATCCCTAGGTAAAGAGTCTATGCAGGATTTATGTGAGTCATGAAGGATAAGAAGGTGGAAATAGGTAGAATTTTATAAGACCTGAACAAGTGCCCACATATGTGAGACCACAGATGCATGGACTTATCAAGTATTATCAGTTGCAACGGGAATCCCCACGTGGAATTCCTTAGTAATGAACTCATTTCTGCTATGTATTTACTGGCAAATGTGGAATTTATCACGGCATTTTCACAGACTGTAAGTTGTCTTGTGGAGATCAGTGAGGTGAACACCAAAGAACATTGACTGTGATGTCTGAGGACCTGGGTTTGAGCCCTGATTCCAATAATAATTACCTTCATGACCTTGAGAAAGTCACATCTAGTGATCAATTTCCTCATTTGTCAGATGAAAATAAGAGGTAGCTCTGGAGTCAGGAAAATGAGCCTTAACTGGGGCAGAGTGACTGGGGCTTGGCCTTAGAGCACTAGAATTTAGAGGGCACTGAAAGCACTTTCAGTGCTTCCCCAAAAAAGAAAGATAGAATACAAAGCATCTAAAAAAAAGATGTCTAGTAACCATACTGAAAGTATTTCCCGATGCCCCCAAAGAAAAGTTAAAATCTATGCAATTTTCCCTGTAGCGCATTATATATCAATAAGTATGGGCACAGACACATATGCACATGCACAGATACACACAAACATAGACAATGGTAATTATGGTTTTGCCTAGGTATAAGACTGACCTCTGACACATGAAGACCATAGTATTTCAAGGAAAAATCACTCAACTTCTCACTGTTCCAGGCATATATTAACATGTGAATTATGTGTAAGAATTTGTAGTGTGTGTTAATGATACAGAAACCCAGGGAAAACCAATCCTTAATCTCAATCCTTAATCCTGTCAGACAGATTCAACTTTAAAAAAAAATAAACAGATTCAGTATAATTTATAGAGGAAGTGATTGCCAGAAAATCTTGGGAAGTATAGAAAGTCATTATCTGTGACTCTTAAGTCACAAAGACGTGCTCATTTGCATCGATGGAAGGAGCTTCTACTTGGGAAGAATTGTGGACCAATGATATGGCTAGTCTGAGTTACAACAATAATAATACTTAAAACTTGTATTCATCTAACAAGATCATTTTCAGGAGAAGTACTAACCTAAAGGTAATCTAAAGAGAGGAAAAAATAAGGCTATTGCCATACATCATATCTATACTTTACCATGCTTCCAATAATAGTTACTTGAATTATTATTTTACAGAGTGAGAAATTAAGACAAGAGAATGTTTTATGAATCCAAGCCCTCTTCCTCTCTGCCAACTGATTCTCAAAGCTTTAATCCTTTGAGAGCTTGAATGAGCCAATAGAATTTCCTTCCCCAACCTTTTTCTTTGCTCCACTCAATTCTTTCCTATCCCTAGAGAAGGTAGGTCAGTTTGTGAGGATAGAGAAGAAAGCATTTGTATCTCTTTTGCTCTGCTTCAGCCCAACCTCCTCTTCCTGAATCACTGAAAGAATTTCAATTCAGATCAGTACAATTTGATTCCAGAAGCATGCATTAAAGTCTGTGTTAACATGCAAGTAACTGCAGTGTGTACAAGGATATAAAGACCTGGGGGGAAAAAAAAAAAAAACAAATCCTACCCTCAAGGAACAGAGATTCTGCTGGGTAAGGCAAACATTTTAAACAAATAAATCCTACATAATTTGGAAAGGAAGACAGTGCTGGAAAGTTTTCTCTTAAGAAAGGCTAATTGAATGGCTTCTAAAGAAAGGTAAGGATTCTAAGGCAGAATTATGTGGAGTGATTTATAGAGAAGTGAAAGAAGAGAAGGGAATAAATATTTATACAGCACCTGCTAAGTTCCAACCACTGTACAAAGTGCTTTTTGCAAATATCATTTCATTTGATCCTCATGACAACTTTATGAAATAGGAGTTATTCTTAATTCCGTTTTACAGTTGAGGAAACTGAAGCAAATAGAAATTAAGTGATGACTTGCCCAGGGTCATACAGTCAGTAAGGGTGTGAGACCTGATTTAATCATCTCCCTGATCCTGGCAAGACACAGTGGACCATCCATTTTGCCATCTCACTTCTTTTAATATAGGTCTTATGAAAACACAGCCTGTGCAAAGAAATGAAGGATGAAAGAAATGGCAGATCTCAGACACAAGAACCAATCTCTATTCGATATCTACTAAATTTCACTCCTTCTTAGATATTAAAAAAAATATTCCCAAGGTAATTTGAAAAATTTGTCTGAAATGTCCTAGAAAAACATTGGATATGAAGTTTTGTTGTTTAGAGAGAGCAGGGAGGGGAAGGGAGGAAAGGGAGAGGGAGAATATACATCCTAATTCAAAAGAGAATCATTCCATTCTGGTACTGCAGAAAAGAAGAGTTTCATGGCTATTGACTCAGAAAAATCCATTCCACAGTCAAAAACAGAGCCATTTGATTAGTCTCACAATATGGGGTCCCACATTTACTTGAGGAATTTTTTTCATGTGAAGAATATAATTTGTGCGATTGTTAATTGATTGTGACTCTTTAAAAATATATATTCATATTTTTGATCACATGTATTACAGAATGACTCTTGGTCATATATTTGCATTAGTTTCCTATATATTTTGGATAACATACATATGCACATATGGTATGTATATGTAAATACAATTGTATATATTCAAAATGTTAGGTTCAGCATTTTTTTCAATTTGCTCCTTTCTTTCTAAACCAAGTTGCACTAATCTTCAGTTCTAGTTTCAGCTTCAATGCAAAGGATTTGAAGTTTTAGGGAATCAGAATAGTCTCTTTCATTCTTTATGACTGCTTATTCCCCTGCCCCTAGTTATAGGTGTGATTGGTCTTCTTTGGAAGTCTTCTGATTCTTCTTCATCATCATCACCATCATCACCATCATCTTCTTCTTTTTCTATTTCTTCTTCCTCTCCTTTTTTTTCATCTTCTTCCCCTTTTCCCCTTCTCTGTCCCTCTCTCTCCCCTTCTCCTTTTCCTCCCTCTTCTTCCTTCTTTTAATATTCAGGTTGCATATCCATCTTGAGCTTTTTGTGGCACTAAGGTCATTCATTGACTAAGCTAAAGCTTTCAAATTTTTTTCATACTCTCTCTTGGAGAATTCCCCTTCTGAATATTTCAAAACATAATGTGAATACAATGGAATCTGGCAGCAGTATTCTCATACCTAGTTATGGCAAGAAAAGTCTTTCTACAGATACCTCCTACTTATTTGTGATAGGACCATGTGCTACTTACAATTTCCTTGAGAGAAAATGTCTGAAGATTATTTTCTGATGCAATTCAGCTCTCCCCTCTAGACATATTGAATGCTAGGAATTTCTGAGAATCCTAGATGCATTTATATACATTAGCATTTGGTGAGGACTGGGGGCAGAGTGTTGGTCATAAAATGTTTCAGCAATGATGTGGTCATCTTGTAAGTCAGACTTCTTTTTTGTTGTGCATGGAAGTCATTTCATACTTAATACATTTTCATTGCTATATAGGCTTTATCATCTAACTATTTTTAAGGTGATGATTTTACAGCTTAGTTATTTTGGTCAGTACACAGTTATCAGCAAGAGGAAGGAAAATTTCTTTCTGGGGCTGAGGAGGGAGGCTCTGAGTTGGAAAGACTAAACCAAAAACAAGAAAAATACAAGACTAGTTGGTACCGGTGTTTGAGTATCTGAAGAAAAATTAGATCCAAAAGTTGAGAGTGAGTAGGAAAACTGGACACTGTAAGAGATATCCATGTCATGATAAGTATAATTTTAAGAGAAATGACAGGTAAAACAGGAAAAGTAAGCATTTGTCTCAATTTGCATCTTATCATGCCATGGTTTTTCACCTCCCCTTGCCAATATTCACAGTTCACTCTATGCCCCCTCCTTGAGACCTTGGCAGCACACACTGACTCCTGTGCAATGTAGATAACTTTTGTTGCCATTTAAGCATATTTCTTCTGGTTTTGCCCCTTAAAATGAGTGATATTCTATATAATAACTTCACATACTTGAAGCACATTATTAAAGCACCAACATGGGAGTTGTCCATGATAGGCTAGAAGTCTGGAGGATGAGAAGTAGCGCCATTATAAGACATCATATTTTAACTGCAGGCCAGGGTCCCAGAACTCTTTTCAGGAATAAGAGATATTCTTGTTCCATCTCGGCAGGAAGTAGCTGAGCTTTTCTGAAATGGAACACAGAATTACAATAGCTATGACTTCCACAATACCAGGTGCACAAATAAAAATGTGTTGAAAACAAATCTGACCCAATTTATGACAAAGAGCTTGCTACCCCTTGGTGCTTCCTTTGGGTCTATTAACTTGCCTTTGGACCATAAAAACTGAGAGACTTATAATGGTCATTTGAACATCCCTTAAAGGAAATGAAACATCAGCACTTTATTTTGGGCAGGTATGTTTTAAAGGAAATGAAAGAAAACAAAATTATGACAGAAGATGATATTCTGATCATCGAAAGTCTCTTGCCAAGTGTTGGTGGTAATAAGAAAGGGGAAAAATGGAAGACAGCTCTGGTTGAATTTACTAAAGGCAGTTTTGTCTGATCTTTAAATTCAATGAGTGGGGATCTACAAAATATCATAGGGATTTTAAGGAAAAATCCTTAATTTTCTGTGGTATTTAATACACTTATTCCCAACTTTAGGAGACTCTCTTTGTCTGCAATTTATTTTTTTGATGTTGGTATTTATTGATTCCCATCCCATATTTATTTTTTTGAGTTATCAAAATATTTTATTTAAACATATTCCTATTTATTTCATTAATTTCCCAATCATATGTAAAAAAAATCTCTATTTCTTAAAATTTTGAGTTCCAAATTCTTGTCTTCCTGCTTTCCCCTCTTCTACCTCTTAAGAAGGCAAGCAGTATGATATCAGTTTATCATATGAAGCCCTGTATAACGTTTCTATTTTATCTATGTTGCAAAAGAAAGCATTCATACACACATGCAAGAAAAATAAAGTAAAAAAGTATGATTCAATTAGCGTACAGGGTCTATCAGTTCACTCTCTCTGGAGGTAGAGAACATTTTTCGTCATGGGTCCTTTGGAACTGTCTTTGATCGAGGTCTTGATCAGAGTAGCTAAGTCTTTCACAGTTGATCATCCTTACAATAATGCTATTGCTATGTACAATGCTCTCCTGGTTCTGTTCACTTCACTGTCCATCATTTAATATATGTCTTCCCAGGTTTTTTCTGAAACAACTCTGTTCATAATTTCTTATAACGTAACAAAATTTTATCAGAATCATATACCGCAATTTGTTTATCAATTAACTAACTGATGGACATCTTCTCAATTTCCAATTACTTGTCTCCACAAAAAGAGTTGCTATAAATATTTTTGTGTAGATATGTCTTTTTCTCTTTCCTTTGATCTTTTTGGGATATAGTTATGGCAATGGTATTACTGAACAAAAGGGTATACACAATTTTGTAGACCTTTGAGTGGGGTTCCAAACTGTTCTCTAGAATAGTTGGATGAGTTCACAATTCCCCAATGGCATATTAGTGTCCAAAATTTTCCATTTCTCCTCCATTATTTATAATTTATTTTATTTTCTATTATGTTGACTAATCTGAGAGATATGATATGGGATTTCAGAGTTATTTTTTAATTTACATTTCTCTAGTCACTAATAATTTAGAGCATTTTTCCACATGATTATTGATAGCTTTGACTTTTTTCTTCTGAAACTTCCTGATTATATTCTTTAACCATTTATCAACTGAGGAATGGCTTGTATTTTATAAATTTGCCTAAGATACCTGTACATTTCAGAAATGAGACCTCCATCAGAGAAACTTCTAACTTTTTTCCTCCACTTTTAAGTTTTCCTTCTAATTCTGGATGCATTCGTTTTGCTTGTGCAAAACACTTTTTTTCTTTTTAATTCTATGTTTCTCACCCCTATTTCTCACATTTCTTTCCTGGAATCTTAGAATAATAAATTTAAATGTGAAAGGTATCTTGGAGGTTATTTGTAAAAATCTTTTATAGCAAAGATTAGAAACATGTAATAGAGGTAATATAACTTGATCAAGGTAACAAGGTAATCCAGTGCCTCATTAGAAAATTAACAAAAAGTGTGTGCCTTCCTACAAATCTTTTCTAATCAAACTACCCTTAATAGACATGTCCATTAGTGGGTGGGGAAGATCTTCCCATTAAGAAGAAAAATTATATTAACAATAAGCAAAAAGACATTATCAAAACAACTGAGTGTAGAAGGACATTCTTTGATTCTTGAAGCATTGGTATTTTGCTGGCTAAAAGCCTGCTTTTGACATAGTAAAATGCTAAGTCCCTTTCCTGGTTTTGAAACTCACTAGATAAAAAATTACTCTCTTCTCTTTAAACCTAAAGGAACCAACTCCGAGATCAGGACCAAGACCCATTTTGAGGTCCACCAGTCTAGATCAGGAGAAGGTCCCAAGGTTTCTTTCCCTACTGCACTGTCTCTTACTGGACACTGGGAGCAAAGGATCAGAGCTTTGTTTTAGAAACAACACTTGGACAGATGAGTGCAGGATTAACTTTAGTGAGGAGAGATTTGAAGAAGACAGACAAGTTAGAAATCTGTTTTTAATAGTCTGGGCAAAAGGTAAAGGAGGTCTTTAGCAGGGTGGTGGCAGTGTGGATGTAGAGAGATGGAGATATTTATGGTAGATGATTTGATGGTGAAAATAAAAAGATCTAAAACAGTTTGGATATGTACAGTAAGAATGAACAATTGAGAATGATACTGGAGTAACAGGCCTGTATAGCCAGTTCTTAGTACAGAGCTTTCCATAAGGTAAGTGCTTAATAAATGTTTCTTGATTGAATTAAACTTGGAGGATAGTGGTGCCCTCAAAAGTAAGAGAGGTATTTAGAAGAAGGGGGAATTAGGGAAATAATAATGTATTCTATTTTGGTTCTGTGAAGTTTGAGATATCTATGGGATATTCAGTTCAAGCTTTCCTAAAATAGGATGCTAAAAATGTAAGACTGGAGAGAAGGAGAGAAGGTAGGGCTAAATAAAGAGATTTCAGAATCATGTACATGGAGATGAAAATTTAAAAATGTAGGAGTTGATGATAATAACAAGAGAAATACTATAAGAAATGATGGACAGGTGGACTTCAGAAAAATCTGAAAAGACTTATATGAACTGATGCTGAGTGAAGTGAGCACAACCAGGAGAACATTGTACCCAGTAACAGCCACAGTATGTGATGACTGGCTTTGATAGAATTAGCCCTCCTCAGCAATGCAAGAACCTAAAACAATTCCAAAGGACTCATGATGGAAAATGCCATCCACATCTAAAGAAGGATATGGAAGAAGGAAGCAGAACACAGAAGGAAGCAGATTATTTTTTCTTCCTTGTTGTTGCTGTTTTTTCTTTCTCATTGTTCCTCCCATTCATTCTACATCTTCTATACAACATATCTAATGTGTAAAAAATGTTTATAGGAATTTATATGTAGAGCCTGTATCAGATTGCACACTATCTTGGGGAGGAGGGAGAAAGAGGGGAAAAAAAACTTAAAAAAATATGGAAGTGAATGTTGAAAACTAAAAATAAATGAATTAACTTAAAAAAGGACAAGCGAGATAGAATAGATGGAGAAGAGAAGAGGAGCTTTCCTCACATCTAAGAGGACACCTGTATTTTGGGTGTGACCTGGATGAAGATGCAGCAAAGGAGACTCAGAAGGAATTGCCATTCAAGTAGGAGACCCAGAAGGAATCAGTGACCTAAACAAAACTTAGAGAAGAGAAAACATCCAGGAAGAGAAGGAAGGGATCATTCACTTTGGTAATTAGAAGGGAGCCAAGATGGCAGAGTTGCAAGAAAAACTCCTACCCCATACTCCATCCTGATTGTTACTAGAAAGCAAACTGAATCTTGATCAGAAAATTCAAGAAAAAAGGAAAGCCAAACAAAATGATAGTAGAGTATTTTTTTTTCAGCTTAAGGACTCTTAGGAAATAAAAGAGAGCTGGGGACATGGCCTGGCCAGGAGTTTCCTGTTGAAAGGCATAAATAGCAGTATTGCATCAAAAACAGCATTGCCAAGTGCTGCCTGAACCAGATTACAGTGCAGCAGGAAAATAGTTAACAACATAAATAAAAAGACAGTGAAACATGGACAATATTAATATGTAGTTTTCTATGTCAATATACTCCTTATGTAAGTTTTAATGGGATCTATTTCAACTTCAGTTTGACACTACTCTTGCAGAATATTCCCACACAGGAAAATCTATTCATCAGGGCAAGAAAAGATCCCAGATCTAGTAGGGAGGGGCCTAAATTCACATATGGAACAGGAACAGACACAGAGTGGCCATTGTATTGCTTCCTACCCAGCACTGAATGATGGCTGTAAGGGAGAGTGAAGAGGAGACTTGTCCAAAGGGGTGACATTCCAGGGTGAAAAGTTTCACAGGCATTAGACCGTACGCTGATCAATGAACAACAACAACAAGGAAGGGCATGTGCTTGAGCCACAGAAGCAGAGCAAGGTTCTCCATTCTAGCTTCTAACCCAGTCTAAAGCCTGAGTAGCGATAACCAGGGTAGGGATGCCAGACCTAAATTTCAGTTACTTTGAACACTCAAGGCTCTCATCTGGGTGATAGGGGCTAAGCCCAGAAGCAGTCTATTGGAACTCCAAACATTGAAAGCCCACAGATGTGTTGCTCAAACCTAAACCAAATCCAGGAATTTTTAGATCTCAGACCAGGGAGGGTGGTTTTCAGACTTTTCCCTGGACCAATAGGATACTGAAAACTGGCAGATTCCCAGCCTGAATGTCTATGAGATCCTGGAACAATCCAATATACAATATCCCCAAGAAAGTATTGGCAAAATCAGCTTAGGAATTCCTCTAAAATTGTATAGATTCTGGCCAAATCATAAAGTCAGAGGATAGTAAAGTGTGTGTTCGTCCTTTGTTGCTGAAGAGGACCATACCATCAGAGAAATGACGACATGACTTGCACTTGACTTTGTTTTGAGTCAGGAAGGGCTGTGTAGATCACCAGCCTCACTTCTCCTCCAGAGTCATCTGAATCCAGTGACCAGATATTCATCAGGATGACTGGATCTGACCCAGGATGAGGCAATTGAGGTTAAGTGACTTGCCCAAGGTCATACAACTAGTGAATATCAAGTGTCTAAGGTGAGATTTGAACTTAAGTCCTCTTGACTCCTGCACTGGTGCTCTATCCACCGCACCATCTAGCTGATCCTGGATAGTAAAGTATGTTAAAAGAAGAAACAAAGATTAAAAAACCTATATATATATCTTAAAAGAAAAAAAAATGACAGGTCAGGGACACTCATGACAATGTCAGAATAATGAACAGAGTGATTTCAAAAAGATATGAGTTCAAATTTGACCCTACAAACATTTAAGCTGTGTGACGTGGATTGTTGTCAATTGATCCAATTTCAAATGAACTATTAATTCTTATCTCTATTTCTTCAAAATGAATAGCAAGAGAAAATGTGCGTCTGCATGCCCAAATATGTACAGAGGTATGCAGAACATTGTTCTGGTCTTTCAATTTATTAATTGTGTCAAAAATAGAAATTGTACAAGTTTGGCATGACCTACTTTAGATTGTGCTATGGTAGCTCATTGCAATATTGATCAGTTACTCTAGCTTGATAAATTTACATCCCCCCTAGTCCTTTCCTTGTTTTTTTAGCATAAGGCAAAAGATTATAATCTAACCAGCCTGCCCCAAACCAGCTATGCAAGTCTTTGTATTGTTGATATATGTGATCAAATGAACCCATTTTGCCAAAAAGAAAAAAAAAAATGAGGCAAAAATCAAAGCAATAAAATTTTGACTTTTGTAGTCACTTAGTAAGTCAATAAGATGTCCTGATGTGTGGTTTGAGATGTTTGTAAACAGAATTATTTTGAAGAGTGGATCAGAAAGCAAGATGAAGCTTTTCAACATGGCTGCTTCGGGGCTTAGATGAGACATCCTCTCCATCAACTCTGCATCCTTTTTCCCTAAGTGGGGGCAACATGTTTATGAATAAAGCATTTTACTCACATTACTTTCTCTTGAAGACAGGCACTTTACCTAAAAATATTAACTGAAAAAGCCAGGGTGGGGACCTAGATTTTGCTGACTCCAAGGCCTGTGTCCCAGCTACAGTGCTGCTATCCTAGTTTCCCTCTTCTGTAAAAGAAGGAGGATAAGGTGATAGGAAGGAAAACAAATCTTAAATATGAAGAAAAATCAAGGAACTGAGGTTAAGTGACTTGGCAAGGGTCATGGAGACAGAAAGGACCAAGTCAAGATTCAAGCCCAATGCCTTTTCTTTTAAAACCAATGCAGGACTGTTCCCTATAAGAAAAGATACTTGACCTCAAGGGGCTTATTATAGGATTGTTTAGACAAAGTATGCCTATGACTGACAATTAGAGAATGATATAAGGAAATAAATTAGCCCAATTGTTATTTGAGTAATGTCATGCTGACCCCTAGCAACCCTTTAACAGTCATCAAATAAATACAGTCACAAAGCCAGAAGAGTCTATTTGCCCTTTGGTGTATATACACACTCATTCTGTAACCAAAGACCATGAGGAAGGAGAACATTCTGGAGGATATGGAAGAGAAAAGCTATATTGAGGGGCAATTAAATTCCTTCCTAGACATCATTAATGACTCAGTTCAAGTTCTTCTCCTCTTCAAGCCCTATATTATCAGGCAAAGGAGTTTGTATTTAATCAATAAACAATAGGAAGCCACTAAAGGCTTTTCAGCTGAAGAGTAATACCTAAGAAAAATGATTCCGACCTTGGTATGGAGGGTAATTAGGAGCAAGAGAGAGGGGGAAGCACAAAGATCTATGAGCAAGCTCTTGTTAAAGTCCAGGTCAATCATGATTTGACCCTGTACAGGGGTGGAAACATGGGGAATAGAAAGAGCTGTTTTAGAAATGATATATTTTCCCTCTTCCTCCTTCTCCTTATATGAATTCAAACCAAATTAGAGCTTTTCCCTAGCTAAATCAGAGTGTGATGTCCTTTAGTGTTCTTTTCTCTCTAAAGAAAATGTGCTGCATTTGTTGGATAATTTATAGGCCAATACTAACAATATTTGTCTATGGTCACTGTCTAATTTGTTTTTATTAGGTAGCTCACTCCTTTGATGGCAGAAAAAGTAATATGTGCTGAAAGATATTAAGCGTCAGTTATTTGGAAGAGATATTGTTTATGCTAATTCACATGGCTGTGTATTTGATTTAAAACATCTAAACTAAGAAAAGTTATTGTATTGAGTGTGTGTAAGCATGTGTGTGAATGTGTGCACTTGCATACATGTGTGTGCATAGTGTGTGTGTGTGTGTGTGTGTGTGTGTGTGTAGAGACAATGGAATGGAAACTGAAACACAGAAGTTTAGAATCAGAAAGAACTTTAGAGACAATCTTGTCCAACTCCCTTCCCTGAACTCTAGGAAATTCTGTGAAATCCAAGTAGGTAAGCTTCTGCTAAGCTGTTATCCAATCCAAGCCACTCTGCTGGGCTCTGAGAACCCAAAGACAAAACCAAAATTTATCATATCCTCCAGGAATCTCCATTCTGCTTTGGAAGAGAAGGCATGAAAAATAGCAAGCAATTAGGTAAGTACAGACATAATAATTTGAGGAGGGATTGCTGACAATGACTTGCGGTAGGAGATGAGGAAGAAGTGAAAAGGAAGCACACTCAGAGGGTGTGTCATATAGTCTGTGCAAAAGGGCTTGGGGGGAGAGAACAAATATCTACTACGTGTCAAGTGCTGTGTTAAGCACTTTAGAAATATTATCTCAGAGGGCTGGGAGTTTTGCGATGAAACACGGAGTTCCTGAAATAGCAATTTCACCACTGTGACTGAGCCCTACAGGTCACGAACGACAGTGAAAGACATTAAATTCCAGAACCTAGTAATTTGTATTTTACCCTAGAGGTCATGGGGAGTCACTTAATTGTCACAAGCAAGAAAATAACATGCTCAGATATGTTTTGTTGAGTTGAATTCTATACAAATACACACACAGGTGAAATGGGATGACTATTAGATTCAAAGATGTATCTCACCTTTATTATGGTTTTGTCAACTAGTCTTGTTCAATTCCTCATGACCCATTTTGTGGTTTTCTTGGCAAAGATACTGGAGTGTTCTGTCATTTCCTTCTCCAGTTCATTTGATAGATGTGGAAATTGAGACAAAGAGGGTTAAGTGATGTGTCCAGGCTCACACAACTACTAAGTGTCTGAGACTGGATTTGAACTCACTTCCTCCTGACTCCAAGATTGGCACTCTATCTACTGTGCTACTCAATTGTCTTCACTTAGGCAAGGTGGAATAATTTACCATATCTACTGTCTTGATATAGTTTCCACCTGCCTATCACTGTTCTCAAAAATTCAAATCCTAATATTGGTAATTGTTTTGGTGCATTAAGGAATTGTCCTCTCCTCCCAGAAGAAGGGTAGCACTTTGGAGGGATATGGGGGGGAAACCAACCACCAAAAGACATTAATCTCAGAATGAAACCACCTAAATTCTCACCTTGTTCTTAGCTGTTATACTTTGCCCCCTTTGAGACTTTGGGCAAATTAAGTTGTTGTTTTAGACATCACTATATTCACTTCTAAAATGAGACAGCTGAATTAGATAACCTTTAAGAGCCTTTCCAAATGGAACACTCTTTGTTTCCAGTTTCATTTCTAGAAATGACATAGTGCATAGAATGATAGACTTGGAGACAGGAAAGAATTTGGACTCTGGACCTGTGATTTCACTGTTATAGAGAAAACCTAGGAAAGGAAGCTCTTCTAAACCACATAGGCATTTTCTGGGAATCTTATAAGACTTAGAGAGATGCCTAGATTGCTAATGTTCAATGACTTATGGAAGGTCATAGTGCCAGTATTCGTCAGAGGCAGGAACTGAGCCCCATTCTTTCTGGCTTTCCGCTATGCCATAGTGCCTCAGGAAAACCCAGGTTCAGTCTGGTCTCAGACACTTAACTGTATACAAGTTGTGTGACTTTTCCCTTAAACTTTCCCAGTTACAATTGGCTCACCTATGAAATAGGGATAACAATAGCACCTCCCTCACTGGGTTGTTTTAACAAATGAGATAATATATGCAAAGCACTCTTTGAAACCTACATACTATATGTGCATATGCATATATATATATACATATATGTGTGTATGTACAATATCTATCTATATCTATCGCCAATCTACGTACATAACTTAAAATTCCCTTTCAGCTCTAACCTTGTGTACCCTAAGATCCCTTCAGATTCTACTTTTCATAGCTATTTGTGGTTCAATCCTTTTTAGCCATGTTCAGCTCTTTGTGATTCCATTTTGGGATTATCTTGGCAAAGAAAATGGAGAAGTTTGCCATTTCCTTCCTGAGATCATTTTATAGAGGAGGAAACTGAAGTAAACAAGGTTAAGTGATTTGCTCAGACTTACACAACTAATAAGTGTCTGAGGCCAGATTTGAACACAGGAAGATGAGTCTTCCTCACTCCAGGTCTGGTATTCTGCCTTAACCTAGCTGCCCTTGGTTCTTCTGGTTATAGTCCCAGAGTGGTGTAACATATTAAGCGACCATCTCAGGCTTATACCTTAATGTGAATTCATAAATCTGCTACTGTCCAAGTGATAGCTGACTGAGAGCATGTTTTAAAATGAGGAAGAGGATAAGGGAAGAAAAAGAACAAATTCACTTTACTCCCAGAGTAGGAGTGTGACTATATTACAGAGTAAGGACACTGGAAGTTTTGGGGGGAGGGGTGCTCTGAGGCTAAAATGTGCCTAAATCAAAGATTTTGGCCAGGACTAACCTTAGATTTAGGGTGCCCATTTGGGGGCATACTTTGCTTTGAATCTGGTTTTAAATGCTCCCTTTTTCCAAGTTGCGCCAGACCTAGGATAAGCTGATATGACATTCAAGAGGGATTCTCTTGGTTTGATGTACTCAATTCTGGATACTCAGTAGCAAATTCTGGATTAGAATCTGATGATCTCAATTCACATTCGACTAATATTACTAAGTATGTGACCTTAGTGCAGTCATTGAACTGATAGGAGCTTTAGTTATCTCATTAATTAAGTTAGGGGCTTAGACTAGGTTATTCCTAAGATCATTTCCCTCTCTAAAACCTTTATGTGCTTAAAGGACTTTCTGAAGGTGAGATCAGCAGAACTGTGGGCATCAACATTGCAACAAAGATAGGGCAGTGGTTTAAAGAAGGTGGTGATGGTACAAAACAAGCAAATCTTGGACAATTTAAAGCTGCAAAGGACACCTCTGCCCTAATTGAGTTTCAATAGGGTTACAGCAACTTGCCCAAGGTGACTTCATTCGTCAGTGATAAGGCTGGGAGTTCCTTCATCTCAGTCAGACATATTTGTACAAGTCATATCTTAAACAGAAAAGCTGAAAAAGAAGAATCTGTTTTCTGAACCACTTTTCTATGCAAATACCATTCCTATGAATAACATCTTATGCCCTCTGCTGGACTCTAAAGCAAGAGCAGTTTTATATAGTTTTATGTATTCTCCTTTGTGTCTGTGTACTGCCAGGTGGGGATGATAGATTTGCAGTTGGACTATCCATAAGATCATGTAATTAAATTCTTCTCTCTTATATAGGAGGAAACTGATTTCCAGAGAGGGGAAATGACTACCTAAAAGTCTTGCAGAAAGCAGCAAAGCAAGGATTGAAATCTAGATCTTTTCAATGCAAGTACAGTTAGGTTCACCTTTCTTTTGCACTTAAAAGATCAACTTGAAATATAATATCATAGGGTTTATAAAGTCCATGAAAATTTGTCAGACATTATACCCTTTCTGTTTTAAACTTTGTAAAGAATTTGAATATGTAGTGAGGGTTTTGTCCTCATATTCATTGGACTTTTTTTAAATCAACTGCTGATTAGAAAGCACTTTGCTAAGCATTGTGGGAGATGAAAGGAGGCAAATGTCTAGTGGAAGAAGTATTGATGCTGGAGGCAGAAGTTCTGAGTTCATACCTTACTTCTTGATATTACTGGATTATATGACAAAGTCGAGGAATAAACATTTTCTTTGATTCCCCATGGCATCTTAAACCTCTCCAAAACAGAAACTATTCACCAAGATAACATAAACTGAGCTATGTCGATTGCCTAGGGCAACCAAAGAAAAGTTTAAAAAAATATAACTAATCAAAACAAACAAAATCCATTAGCAGATAACTATCCTGAATCCACTCAACATTCTCTCTTCCAATATTAACCATACCACCAGCTCTGAGGCTGCACTAGAAGATCCAGAATCCGATAAAGAAGATTACAACAAAACCCAAATCCACACGCTGCATCCTATGCCCCTTCCCTCAAATGCTTGTCAATGCAATGACTTCAGAAGGTTGCTGAACCCACCCCTGACAACCAGCACTAAAGTGGAAGCATTCTGTGCTACGCAAGATCTTTGCAGGGAACAGAAGAACAGAGGGAAAGGGGAAGGATATGCGGCTAGGCTTGAAATAAATCTTAACAACCTCATACTCCACCTTACCCCTCCTTCCAGAGCCTCAAAGACCCATACTACATAATTACAAAAGTAGAATTTGGGGCCTGTACAGAAAAAAATAATAGGCAATACAGGGAAACAAAAACAAATGAACAAAATAATTTTGTATCTGTGATGATAGTAAGTCGTCAAGAAACAAAAAATAATGAAGGGAAATTGAATATACAGAAGTAAAGGATGATCTAGAAAAGGAGAAGCAGAAAAATATAGTCATCTCAAAGGCAGGATGCCTAAGGATCATAGGTCTCCTGGAGTGTGACAAGACAAAAAACCTGAACAACTTAATACAAGAAATAACACAAAAGAACTTTTCAGAACTTCTAAATGCAGAAAAGTAAATACCAAATAAAAAAATAACGTAATATCCAGGAAAAATTCCAAAGCTGCAAACTCCAAAACATATAGTAATTAAATTTAGCTATTCAATTCAGCAGCAAAAAGTTTTGTTATTGAAACGTCAAACAAAAAACATCCTTCAAGTAAAAGGAAAGGAAACTTGAATAACAAGATTGTTCTGTCCACACCAGAAACTAAAGGATGGAATGGAATAATGTATTCTGAAGAGAAGTGGAGCTCAGGATGAAGCCCAAGATGGCCTATCCAGAAAATTTGAGTTTAACCATAACTTCAAAAAGATGGATATTCAATAATAAAAGATATACTTGCTATATTCTTAGAAAAGAAACTAGATCTGAAAAGAATAGTTGCTTCTTGAGTACACTGGACAACAGAAATTCAAGAAGGGCAGACTAATGCAGCAGAGACAGACAACAAAAGAGTGACAGCAGAGAAATCAGTAAGAGAATTAGTACACAAGGAAACATGGTGAAAGTAGAAATCCATTGGATGTAATAGTTAAGAAGCAGATCTGGGGCATTATGCATATAACTTAGTCGTATACTGACTAAAATAAATCAATAACTTTGGTGGGACTATGTTAGAAAATGGAAGAAAAGAATTTAGAGAGGAATGTGTAATGTGCCTGGGTAAAATTAAAGGCTACCGATGAGGGGAAAGTGATCTCTGTGGTGTGTCAAGAAAAGATGAACCTGGGGTGGAGCCAAGATGGTGGAGTAAAAGCAGAGACTTGCTTGAGCTGTCCCCCAAACCCCTCCAAATACCTGTAAATAATGAATCTCACAAATTCTAGAGCAGCAGAACTCACAAAATGACAGAATGAAACACATTTCAAGCCAAAGACAACCTTGAAGGTCAGCAGGAAAGGTCTGTCATATCACACTGGGAAAAGAGCACATTCTGGCATGTGCCATATCAGGAGGAGACAGGGCCTGAGCAGGCCTTAGGGGATTGAATCACTGGCAGCTGTGGTGGTTTCCTGGACTCTCAACCCACAAATGCCAAAGACACCATAGAAGATTAGCAGGAAAGGTCTGTGGGACCTGGGGGAGAGAGGAGCACTGACTGGCCACAATCCCCCGGGTGGCAGCAGCAGCAACAGCAGTACTGGTTGCTTCCAGAGCTCTTGGCTCATAGACAGTGGGGAATTGAGCAGCTGATCAGAGAGAGATTACAAGGATCTTTTTGGTGTGATTGAGGCAGGATTCTCTTGCTTTCCTCATGGTTGGATTTGTGTTGCAGTCCTGGGTTGTAGTCATGGGACAAGGAAGAGCACTGGTGTAGTAGAGCTTGTGGCAGCAGTGGAGAGGAAATCCTCCTCACAGTTCCAAGGCAGAAAAGAGTGTCATGGTCACTCCCTGACCAGAGCACAGACTAGGAGATGAAGAAGTACCTATCCTTTAATCACACAACTTTCAAGTAACTGAAGAAAACAATTACTTGAAAACTAGAATGGAAAAAATGGAAGCTAGTGACTTTATAGGAATCAAGAAATTATAAAACAAAACCAAAAGAATGAAAAAATAGAGCCCAATATGAAATATTTCATTGGAAAAAAAAAAAAAAACAACTGACTGGGAAAACTGATTCAGGAGAGGTAATTTTAAAATTATTGGACTACCTGAAAACCATAATCAAAAAAAGTGCCAAGATATTTTCTTTGAAGAAATTATCAAGGTAAACTGCCTAATATTGTACCTAAGGAAAAACAGATACAGAAAAAAAATCTGCCAATCACGTCCTGAAAGAGATCCTCAAAGGAAAACCACTAGGAATATTGTAGCCACATTTTAGTGTTTCCAGGTCAAGAAGAAAATATTATAAGCAGCCAGAAGGAAACAATTTGAGTATTGTGAAAACACAATCAGGATAACACAAAACTTAACAGCTTCTATTAAAGAACTGAAGGGGTTGGAATATGATATACTGGAAATCAAAGGAGCTAGGATTAAAACCAAGAATTGCCTCCCCAGCAACACTGAGTATAATACTTCAAGGGGAAAAATAGACATTCAATGAAATAGATGACTTTCAATCTTCTTGATGAAAATACCAAAGCTGAATAGAAATTTTTCCTTTCAAATGCAAGAATCAAGAGAATCAAAAAAAGGTAAACAGGAAAGAGAAATCATAGGGGACTCATTAAAGTTGAACTTTTTACATTCCTACATAGAAAGATAATATTTATAACTCATGAGACCTTTCTCAGTATTAGGGTAGTTTGAAGATAATAGATAGATTAGATATAGAAATAGACAAACAGATACAGACAGACAGACAGACAGACAGATAGATAGATAGATAGATAGATAGATAGATAGATAGAGATATAGACAGAGTCCACAGGGTGATTTGAATGTGAGGGGATGATATCTAGAGAATGGAATTAGGGGATGAGGGAGGAATGTGCTGGGACGGGGAGAGTGAGAAAGATATTATGCGGTGGATCATCTCACATGGAAGGGGTAAGAAGGGGCTTTTGCAGTGGAGGGGAGAAGGGGGCAGGGGGGTGGGTGAACTTTAGCCTCATTGGATTTGGTTTAGACAGGAAGTTTGCACACTCAGTTTGTTATGGAAGTTTATCTTGCCCTGTGGACTGATAAGTGGTAAGGGTATGGGAGAGGGGGAAATGATGGAAGGGAAAGCAGATAGGGGGAGGTGGTAGTCAGAAGCAAGCACTTTTGAAGAGGGACAGGGTCAGGGAGAGTGGTGGAATGAATGGGGGCTGGGATAGGATGGAAGGAAATATAGTTAGCCTTTCACAATATGCCTGTTATGGAAGTGTTTTGCATGACTACATGTGTATGACCTATATTGACTTATCTTCTCAATGACGGTGGGTGGGGAAGGAGGAAGAGAGAGAATGTGGAACTCAAAGCTTTAAAAATGAATGTTAAAAATTTGTTTTTACATGCAATTGGGAAATTAAACATAAAATAAATGGGAAATACAGATATCCATCTTGCCCTACAGGGAAATAGAAGGGAAGGGAATGAGGAGGAGGTATGAGAGAAGGAAGGGTAGATTGAGGGAGGAGATAATCAGAATGCAGGAAGGCTTGGGGTGGGGGAAGGGAGAGATGGGGAGAAAATTTGGAACTCAAAATCTTGTGGAAGTGAATGTTGCAAACTAAAAATAAATTAATAAAAAAGAAAGAAAATAAAATATGATCCTGAAGGGAAGTAAGTGAATTGAAAGGGAGGATAATTAGAAAGGAGTGGGGGAGGAAGGAGACCTTGCTTTGTGGTGGGAATTCCTCTGGTGATTACTTTTATGAGTGATAAGACGCTCCATGAAAGGAGATGGGGACTTTGTGCTGGGTATTATCTGGGGAATTTGGCACTTTGACCTTACGTTGGGAAAGGACATTTGCAATTCCTGAAGGTAACAAGAACCAGGGAGAGAGGGAGAGCATAAACACTGGGAGGAAATTTGGGGGGCACATGAGGAAAATGGCAGTGAGGGAGAAGATATTGATCAACAGAAGCTCCATAATACAAAACTTGTATGTGGGGGGGGAGTGCTACCATGGGGCAATTCTCTTTGTCACCTCATAAAATTAGCATCTTTTTGTGAATAAGGGACAATTTTAAAAGGGAATTTGTAGGGCAAGTTCTACAAGGCAGTTGCAGAAACTGCCTCAATGGAAAAATCCTGAATGGATGTCTTGAAAAATTTGATTACGTGAGGAATACAGAGACCAGAGAGAGGCTAGATGATTATAGAGGTCATGAACTAGAGAATGGGAATCTAGAGTAAACAAAGAGGATGAAGAATGAAGAGAGTGAGAAAAATCTTTTTTGGAAAGATGTACAAAAATGAAATGAAAAAATTAACAGGATTAGCTGAGAGGAGATAAAGAAATGGGTATGTACTTGAATAACTGAAAGGAAAAACGGAGAGGGGATTAAATAGCCAGGTAAATCTAGGAAAGGAAAAAAAAAACAACTAATGAGCAAAATCTGAAAGGAAGGAAGAAAGCAAGCAAGGAAGGAAGGAAGGAAGGAGGGAAGGAAGGAAGGAAGGAAGGAAGGAAGGAAGGAAGGAAGGAAGGAAGGAAGGAAGAAAGGAAGGAAGGAAGGAAGGAAGGAAGGAAGGAAGGAAGGAAGGAAGGAAGGAAGGAAGGAAGGAATAAAAAGGAGGAATAAACCTGAGAGGGGATCATGAGTGAGGGAGAGAGACAGTAAGAATAGGGCCACAAAAAAAAAAAAAAAACAGATTAAGCTAAAATAACTGAAGAAATATAGCACTGTGTTTACAGCAGAAGAGGGAAACTATCATAACTTAAAGACAAATGGAGGAAAATATAGACCTAACTCTCATAACTTTAAAAGTGAATGGATTAAACAATCCAATAAAACAAAAAAGAGTGACAGATTGGATAAGGAAATAAAACTCCACAATCTGTTGCTTATAAGAAACAAAATGAGAAAAAAAAGATATACACAAAATAAAACTGAGAGGTTGGGGGGAAAGTTGCTATGCATCAAGGGAATGTGTAAAAGCAGGAGTTCCAATCATGCTGTCTGTCAAGGCAAAAACAAATATTAAAAAAATTAAAATGGTTAAACAAAAAAACCTACACTATGCTGAAAGGAACTATAGTCAATAAACCCATATCATGTGTTACAAACATATATGCTCCAAATCACTTGCTGTTCAAATTCACAAAGGAAACATTAACTAAGTAGGCAACGTAAGACAATAGTGACAGAAAATTTTGATTTCCCTCTCTCAGTTCTGCATGTCTAAGAGTAAGATTAAAAAAAAAAAAAAAGAAAATGTGGATCTTAACAAATAACTGGATAATCTTTAGTGGAAAAAAAGCACAACAATACTGCCAGGCCTAGAGGCCTGTGGGCTACCCGAGTCTTCTTACCTTACTTCTCGCAGGTCTTCGGCTGGCCAAACCGGATAGTCTTATGAGAGAAGAGACCTCTCAGAGTCGAACAAGGGTTAAGCTTTATTCAGGGTTCTGGTTACAAGTGCAGGGGAATTCTTCCTTAGGAGGGAGCGAAGAATCTCCCAAGGAGGCAAAGATCTTACAATAAGAGATTGGAAGCAGAAGTGTAAGTGGGGAGAGAGGGGGAGGGAAGAGCGAAGAGAGGGAAAGGGAGGAGAGGCCTTCTGTCCTGTAACGACCCCTCCTGAGCTAAGAGCGCCTTCAGGCTTTCCTGACCCTAATCAAGCTCTCCGGCCCTGTAGTTTGCACCTGAATACCGTGCCTGTTAGATAACAATAGGTGTGCCCAGACCCGGGACAGTCTCGAGGGCGGGGAGAACTCTCTCCCATCACGTTTTTCACGGGAAGAGGCGGAAATACACGAGATAGCTCGGTTCACCTCGATTCCCAGCTGTTTGCTGGGGGGCCTCATGAGAACTCTAAGATTTAGAAGTTCCCACCTTTACCCGCCCGAGACTGTCCACATGGAATTGAGCTTCCATCCCCAGCACAATACAAAACAAATAAAACAAACAAAAATTTATGGCATCTTCTAAATGGGAGTGTAAAAATATATACATACTTGCCAGGACTAAATGGAACTTTTACAAAAACTGACCATACTATATAGCACAAAAAATTGTAAATAAAAGTAAAAGTGAATAAATAGTTAATACATCCTTCCGAAATCATGGTGCAACAAAATGTCATTGATTCAGGAATCACAAATAAAAGACAAGGTTCAAAGGGAGACTTACCAATGAAATCCTAAATAATGAGTGAGTCAAAGAACAAATCATAGAAACAATTAATTACGTAAAAAATGAAAGTGATGAAACAATATACAACAATTTCTTGGATGGAGATAAAGATGTCCCTAGGAGGAAGCAGTAAAAAAAAAAAATATCATATACTTGCAAATATAGTTTGATAAAATTGCAAAAGAGATTATTTTTTGGGGGGGGGGAGTTACTGAATACTTTTATTCTGCACATAGAAGCCACTAAGGATTTGGCTTGTGGGCTCGTAGGGGTTTGCCACAAGGACATGGCTCCACACATCAATACCAGGTTTGGGGGGGGTGGGGAACAGGTCAACCTATTCCAGTCACAAGATGATAAAAGGTCTGACAGATAGCCAGATGATCAGGTAGTCTCCAGTATAAGACAGTTCTAATGAAGCAGTGAGATCACAGAAAGGTTGAAGGGAGATGGAAGTTAAGCAGCAGAGGCCTCTGTCCCCAAAACAAGACTGGTCTAGTACTTGGTGCTGCCCATTCTTAGGACAGCAGCAGACTTCTATAGAGGTGACTGGCACCTGTGAGCTCTTAGGTCTCCTAGCCACAGAGCTTACTTGGCCTGAGGTTTTCTGAAGTTCCTTCCAGCAAATTTAGCCTTGCTGTCCAGCTCTTCCTCAATTCTGAGAAGCTGGTTATATTTGCCCAGACGCTCAGATTGGGAGGGGGCACCAGTCTTGATCTGCTGAATAGGTCTGCAATGAAGGTATCTTCAGTCTCCCTAGAATGATGGGAAACCATTACTTCCCACCCATTGGATTGGGATAGCTTGCACACCTGGAAAGATTCAGTCACAGAGCCAATCTGGTTCACTTTGAGTAGAAGGCAATTGCAGGCCTTCTCATTCATAGCCTTTTCAATTCACTTGGGATTGATCACTGTGAGATCATTTCCTACCACCAAGATGCTGGCAGTAGCAGTGAAATTTTTCCAAGCTTCCCAATCATCCTTGTCAAAGGGATCTTCAATAGACACCACTGGATAATCCTTGATGAAGTTTTTGTAGAGGTCCCCAAGCTCAGAAGGGGAGATATATCAGATGGAATCATCAGGAGATAGGAAGTCTAAGTCATTTTTCCCAGATAGGAAGAATTAAGAGGCAGCAACATCCATGCCAATTACCATCTTATCAGTATAGCCAGCCTTACCAATAGCATTCTTTATCAGATCCAGAGCTTTTATTCTCCAAGATGTTAGGAGCAAAGCCACTCTCATCCCCTATGTTTGTGGCATCCTGTCCATATTTCTGCTTAATCACAATCTTCAAGTTATGGTAGACCTCAGCTCCAATGCACATGGCTTCCTCAAAGTTTGCTGCTCCAACAGGGAGGATCATGAACCCCTGCATGGCCAACTTCTTACCAGCATGGGAGCCACCATTAATCACGTTGAAGGCTGGAATGGTCAGGATGACTTCATTGTTGCCTGCAAGGTCACCAATGTGATGGTACAGGGAGACACCTTTCTCAGCAGCTCTGACCTTACAAGCAGCCAGAGACACTCCCAAAATGGCATTTGCACCAAACTGAGATTTATTTTCAGTGCCATCCATCTCTATCATCAATTTGTCGATCTTTTCTTACTCTATAACATTAAATTTCTTGCTAATCAGAGTCAGGGCAATAGTTTTATTGATATGCTCAACCGCTTTTGAGACACTTTTCCCCATGTAGCAGGTCTTATCATTGTCTTGGAGCTCCAGGGCTTCATGGATAGCAGTAGAAGCACCACTGGGCACAGCAGTTCAGAACTGACTTTTTCAGTGTAGAGATCAACTTCAACAGTAGGGTTTCCACCAAAGTCAAAGATCTCTCTTGGCTGGATCTTGGAATAGACATGTTGAGTTTCTGGATGGGGGTTTCTCCGCTGAGCTCAGAGAACAGAGGCTGAGGCTCAAAAGAAATTATTAATGAACAAATCCTTCCTTTGGCATGTATGAATTTGGGCAAGTCACTTAATCTCTTCAAACTTTAATTTAATTATGTATAAAGTGAAAGTGTTGAAGTAGAAGACCTACCAAGTCCCTAGATCTAAGATCTATATTTGCAAACCTTATGTGATCAAAAACTCAAGAAATGGCCTTGTAGATCATTCAATTCCCATTTGGTTTGAAATAAAATCCTCTTTACAATATTGCCAAATAGTGGCCAAGCCTTTGTTGAAGACCTTTCGTGAAAGAGTCCATACGACTTCCCTAGGCAGGACATTCCATGTCAGGACTGTTATGATTGTTAGGAAATTGTGCCTTACATTGGGTCAAAATTTGCTTTTTTTCCAATTGCCACCCATTGCTTTATTTTTTTTTCAAGTTAAACATCTCCAGAAGTTCATACATGTATACTTTCAGAGATGGAAGAGTTTCAGTGATAAGATACTCGACAATGACAACAACGGTGATGACAGCAGCAAAAACAATAGTAGTAGTAGTAATAGTAGTAGCAGAAGCTGTAGGAGGAAGAGGAAGAGAAGGATTAGGAGGAGGAGGGGGAGGAGGAGATAATAGTATTACTAGTAGAAGCTTTTATATAGTATTGAAGATTTATAAAGCGTTTTGTGAACATTTTCTCATTGTATCCTCACAGCAACCTTGGGAGGCAGGGGCAATAGCATTTCCATCTTGCAGGAGAACAAAGACTTAAGCGCACACACCAAAGACTTAAACACACTTATGTACACACACACACACACACACACAGGCACCATTAATTCATCATGCAGATGTGTAAATCATAGAAGTATCATCTTCCAAAAAATTAATATATTAAGATGAGGGAGAAGTTATTTCAAGTTGGAAACCTTAGGTAAACTTCAATGGAAGATGCTGGGATGAAATACATAGGGGTGTAGGAGAAGGGCATCCAATATATAAAGAATATTGTAATCTAAAGTCTAGTTCTAGAAAAACCAAAGAGCTTTGGAAAGGCTATCAAGTAGATCATATTGCCTGATCTATAGGAAAAGAGGGAGCCATTAGAATGTATCTAACAAAGGTGTCAGTTGTTCAAAACTGTTCATTATGGTGAGTAATTTAATTTTAACTATACTTGGTGAGGGGGGAGAAGCCTGGAATTTGTGAGATTAATTGGTTAAAAAGTAATCATAAAAATTTATGTGAGATGGAGTAGAGAACTGACCTGCAAAAATAACCAAAATACTATAAGAAGGGCACTGTTACACAAGATATAGTACATATGTCAATAGAGTTTATTATTTATTAGATTGAGGTAAGGGCTGAGGGACATGGAGGATTCCAGAATGACTCTAAGGTTCTGAATGAAACTGACTAGAAGATGAATGACATCATTAATTGAAATTCTGGGAAGTAGTATAAGTAGTTTTTTTTGGTTTTGTTTTTGTTTAGAGAGTGAGAATAATGGATTTAGTTTCAAACTTGATAAGTTTCATTTGTCAGGTTATCCATTTTCAGATACCCATTAAATGTCTATGCACATGTGATTAGAGCCAAGAACCAAAAGTATTGCTTTAAATAAAACTTTCAAAACCATTTGTAGAAACTGTCACTGAAGTGGGAAAGAGTACTAAGAATGGAGAAACGAAATAACTTAAAATAGAGACTTAAGAAAAAGCCAAAAATCTTTAAGTATAAGATGAGTCAATAAAGAAACGAAGACATCATCGTAGACAGAAGAACCATCAGATTTTTTATCACTCTTGGATAAATCTCAATGAAATACTTGTCAAATAGGAAGTCAACGTGAAGCTGGGAAGAGTAGAGAAAAATTAGCTAAAAGAGCCAAAAAGTATTCTAATGGTTATAAGGATCGACCAGATCAAATAAACAGAATTTGGTAATGTCACAATGCACAGAAAAAGGAAAGCCATGACTAGTCAAAAGCTACTGTACCTAAATATCAGAAACTTTTCCAGGACTTGGGACTAATGTCAGTCTTCCCCATAATACAACAACTACAATATTTATAAATTGAGGCATGCTTAACTGGATTCTATACCAGGAAGAACACTTTTTGGAGTCAGAAGGCCCACTACCAATCACAGATCCTCGATTTCCTAATTATGTGGCCTTGGGAAAGTCATTTTATTTCCTGAAGACTTTAAAATGTGATATTAGAACTTGCCTATTGATTTCATAGGTGTGTTGTGAGAATCTACTCTTTAAAACTTGAAGAACTATGTATATATACATTATCTTGATCATCATCATCTTTAGAAATTCAGTCCATTGGAATTCCATCAATGTCTGCCTCCACTTGGCAGGGAAGAAAAAAAAACTTTGCTTGAGAAACCTAATCATCTCTGGCATAAAACTTTAGAAGTGATTCAGAAGTCAACAAACAAGTCCCAATAGGAGCCATGTCTCCAGCTAAATCTAAGTCACGAGAAGTGGTAAAAAATAAACTGCCTATGATAAAGACACCATCAAGAGAGATTAAACTGTCCAATGCCTCTTTCAAGGGGAAGCCTTTAGCAAGCTCTCTAGGCTTCCTGAAGTGGGAAAGGTTTAACCATGTAGAATTAAAGGGAGCCTGAAAAAAATAGGCCATTCCACAGGAAAAAAAAGACAAAAACATGGTAGTAACTCACTTCAGTGAAGGAAACAAGCTTAAAGCAATAAGTAAGTGTGTATTTTCAGCTCCAAATTATTTATTAGGGCTAGAGAGAGTGGTTTAGCACAGCTCTTGAAGTCATCTCCATAGCTGATGCTTGCAGTAGAGAACAGATCATTACCACACAAAGAAAGCCAATACTTAAAATGGGTTCTTTTCCCTCTTTTAAAAAAACAGATACAAAAAAAAAAAAAGATACACATATGCGTGCACACGCACACACACATGCACGTACACACACACACACACACACACACACACACACACACACACCCATTCCCTCCCCACCCCACACAGATACTTTTACAGACAAGAGAGAGCTTGACATAATGAATAGAAAAGGTCGACAGTTCTACAAATAGCCCTTTTAACCTTCATTCTCTACAATTTTTTTGTCTGATGATTTTGATGACAAATGGCATTGCTCATTTCCTACCACTTGAACCCCTAGACTTGGGCTCCACCACCATTATGGGCCCAGGAAACTTCTGAACTCATCATCCTTCAAGACTGCTTCAGCTTAGTACTGACTCCTCTTCCATCCCCCCAGCACCCTTTGCCCTGCTGACTGGAGGGCCAGAGGGTGGAACAAAGAACTCCTCTTCTCCATTTAAAGAGGGCTCACAAACCAACCAGTTCTTTTCCCGCAATCTATAATCCTTGGACTCTCCTTGACCATTATATGTAATTTCTCCTAAATTTTTTTCTGTGTGTGTGTGTGTGTGTGTGTGTGTGTGTGTGTTGTCTTTCCCTTATTAGATTTTAATCCCCTTGCAGCAGGACCTGCCTTTCTTATTTATATCCTTAGTACTTTATACAGTGATTAGCACATAGTAGGAATTTAAACATCTATTAACTGAATGATTGTCATAGGATAAAGCAAAATGTCACATTAAAACAACAGAATTGTTGTAATTATCATATGTCTTGTGGCTGTGTGGGAAAAACAAAAAAAGAGAGCTAGACTCAGAGCCAAGAAGATGACTTCAAGTTCAGCTTCTTACACATATTAACTTCTGAGTGAACTTGGGTTACACAGCAAACTGCCCGCCTCGTGTCTCAGACTAAAAGTTGGAGAACAATCACTGATCTGTACTAGTGGGAGAAGTTTCCTTAGCAGGAATTCACTACACTGATAAAATCACAAGTTCATTTTAAGAAAATGAATGAAGAGCCAGTCACTGAGGAAATCATTAGTTTGTCATCACAACTGACTATGGTGAAATATTCGTAAATTGTGAGAATTTAAAAATGTAGCATTGTATGAACATTATCTGTCATTTTGTAAGTAAGAACCCTCTCCACCCATGTCAAATATAATCTATTTATCACTTAGATAGATCCTAGGAAAGGCCTGCAGGACTAAGAAAGTATACAAGTCACTCAAGGTCACATAACTAACTAAGCATTAGAGGCAGCATATTCATTGAAACTTTGCTAAGTCCAAAGCTAATGCTATACCCACTAAGCAATGCAGCCTCTTTAATATAGTATTAAATCTGTAAATGATCAAAAACAATTTCAACCTTGAAAATAAAATTCAGAAGGATCAGCCATTGTAGTCCATAGGAACACCTTACTTATTCTTCCAATTTTTCTCTCTGTACCTCAGCATAGGTAGGACCTCAGAATCACACACTCAGGCTTGCTTGAAGCAGAGTAGTTTGAAGTCGATTTTAATCAGTGGCTGGTGAACCATAGTAACTTGTTCAGTTGAAGAACCATCTCTCAATTCCTATAGTACTGCAGGGATATAAACATAAGAGCATATCCACAAGGGATTTCTATACTTGTCTAGGGGCAAAAGAGATGATATTCTTCTCCTCTGATAAAAGATAAAGGGAAAAAGATAAAGGGACAGAAAACAAAACCACACAGGCAACAAGATGGAATAAGAGGCTCAGCCTCAAACGAGATCCACCTTGACAAAACCGCCCCAAGAAGGAACTCACTGATGTTGTAAGACTCCCAGATACAGTTCTGCAGACAACTTCCCAGTAGTGAAAGAAAGTGACTAGATTTGATCATTAACATAAGGAAATTTCATGGACTAGAGTTTAGAGATGTTGAAGCCTAGCATTTTCCAAAAGGAAAAGATGATACTTTGGTTCATGGCTATAGGTGTGAGACCTGGTCTGGAATTCTCAAACACTATGATTATTCCTCTGGATCACGATATGTTTTTTTTTTTTTTTCTCTCCCATATCCTCAAAGATGTGTGCACTTGATGACACCTCCAAATCATTTCCTCCACTTTCTCAGAATTATAAAGGTAAAGATAATTCTAACATCTGCTTGAAGGAATGCATGAACTTTCTTCCATAATAATTTCAAGCACTGAGACCGTGACTTAGTGGGGAGAGGTCAGTTAACCGGATCTTTGGTCTCATCAGGTCATTATTAATTAGTTTCTGTGTTTGTCAAGGATATACTAGTTTGGAGAGTCAACCGATGAACAAATAAGCATTTGTAAAGTACCTCCTCTGTGCTACCTACTCTATTATCCACTACTGAAGGACCTTCCTAGCTCACTTTATGTTGCTGAATCCTTGATTGGTAAGGTTAAGATAGGATTGTAGATTTGGAGCTGAAAGGAGTTTTGAAGTCATTTACTGCATTTTAGAGATGAAATAACTGAAGGTTAGTGAGGTTCTGTGACTTGGCTCAGGACATCTAAGTAGTAAACATCTGAGGGGAGCTTTGAATCCTATCTCTATGATTCTAAAGCAAGTTTCTTTCATCCTTTATCATACTGTCTTGGGGTTGAACAGATGGTAAAAGGAAAAGCTGTGATTTGAACCCAGGTCTCCTGACTTGATAATCAGAGTTCTTTCCATTGTGCAGAAAATCTCTGCTTCTAAAGTGAAAATGAGCACAACAGGGCAGGCAGGCTGCTTTCAAAAACAAAACAAAACAAAGCAAAACTGAGATCTTTGGTGCAAAAGGCAATGGGAGCTGAATGACCCTGAACAAGGATACTGAGAGTCTGGCGGGAGAGATGGGAATTCAATTACCTCTCAAAATGGCTTTAGCCTTTTAGAGAAAGATTTTTCTTCTTCTTAAAGGAGAACATTTAGGAAAGTTAGAGAGAAAAAGCAGCGAGGTTTCTCTCTGTCTTTCTGTTTACCATGGATACACCAGCATCTCCAAGACAGTTTGAGGTATTTACATGTTTCCTCCCCCAGAAGTGTCAGAGCAGACAGCCCCAGATCTGCTGTTCTGCTCCGAAGAAAAGAAGAGTTGATAAAACAGGTTCCTATTGCTTCACGTCCATTGCTGAGATAAAACTGCCAGGAAGACACAAGTATTTTGGAAGCCAAAATCTCAGGCGAGTGATAGAAGACCCTAGGGTTTCTTCTGTCTTGTCAATGTAAAGCTCAGAAAGGATGAAGACATGCTAGATGGAATGGTTCCACTCTCTGAGATCTGATGGGAGCCCTGTGATGTCTGTGCCATGGATGAAAGAAGAGGGTGCTTTTCGCTGTCGGGTTAATGAGAGTAAAATCTACATCAGGTCATCCCTGCTAAAGAAATTGGTCCTTCCTTTCTCCTACCCCACCCCATTGGCATTGCTCAGAAGACATTGGATATTTTTGTTTCCCTAAGAGCATCAACCCAGAATGGCTGGGTTCAGTACTGCCATTAACCTTAGAAATACAGCTCTGGTCTTTCAGTAGCCAAGCAGCACAGGCAGCAGGTTGGGAGGGACTTTAGAACACAGAATGTCACAGCTGGGAGAGACCTTATAACATAGAAAATAGAATTTCAGAGCATGAAAGCATCAGAGAATCTAGAATATCGGATCTGACATACAACATGTCAGAGGTGGGAGGAACATTACAATATGGGATGTCAGAATTATAAGACACCAGAGAAAATAGAATGTCAATGTCGGAAGGGGCCTTAGGACATAAGAATATAGAATGTCAGAGGTAGAAGAGAGATCCATGCTAGCTGGTCTGGGCTCCATCCTCCAGTGAGAGGACAGGGCATAAGCAGTAGGTGAAAACATCAAAGATCTCTATCAAACCTTGTACTGAGAAATTATTAAGCTTGTCTTGATTGGTATATTCAGAATATGACTCCTCTTTACTTCCTAACACGATAACTCCAGGCACCTGATAAATAGTTATTGGTTGATTGAATACATATATTTGAGAAAAGAAAAGGTTCCAGTTTATCTTTTGCCCTTTTGTCTAGAAAAACAGTAATAGTTCTAACTATGATCCACTATTCTACTGAGTGTCTTATAATTCTTACATCTTTACTTTGGTTCTGAAGTACTTGGGCAGAGAGCTGATAGTTTGAGTCACTAGTGTAAGTGATCAATGTATGTATTTATGTGACCTTTTAATTTATGTTTCTTCTTATTTATGTTAATGTTTTTCATAATATCATTTAACCATCTTGTTAGTTTTGAGGAGCACAGGGCTCTATTCTCATATTCTGAGACCTGGGACAGGAGGGAATTTAGAAAAGTGAAGAGCTGCGAAGGATGAAAGAATGGTGATAATCACTCCCTTCATTGCTACTCCATACCTTCAGCCATGGCGATGGCCTGTGAGGCTATGGATTCAGCAAATGTATAGTGCCAAATAAACAGTCTAGAGCTGAAAAGAGAAGTGCTGAAACAGCCCTTCGATCACAAAATCTTAGTACATGAAATGTCAGAGATTGAAGGACTTTGAGGACATGGAATATGAGAATGTAGATTGCCAGAGGTGGAAAGCATCTTAAAATATGGAATTTTCCAGTAAGAAGGAATCTAGGAGAGCACTCTGTCCTGAATCCTAGGTTAAAAGGAAGAAAACAGAAACAGCTTTTTGCTCAATAGCTATTTCATAAAATGAAATAAGAGTCTAAGACCCTGGATCTCTTCTGCTACATCCTTCCTCCCTTGCTCCCCAAACCCACTACTTTTTGTTTGACTTATTCTTTAGATAGACTATATAACCTAACGAATCTTTGACAGTAATTTACTATCATCTCTAAACATAAGAACATGTGGAAATTAGATTCATGTCTGAAGTGAATATTCATTTAAGGCCTACAATCAATCTTTCTCCAAATTAAGAGAACATAAAAAGGGTAAATTATATGTTATACCATTGGATTCTGTAATGCTAGAAGTTTGGCACAAAAGACCTGAGATTAATTTGCTTAAATTCTGACTTGGGTTTTAGTATATGAAATTACCCTGCATGCTGAGGTATTAGGGGGAAAAACAACTCTGTCATTAATTTTATTTTAGTCATATATGACTATAAATATAGAGGTGCAAAGGACTTCAGATACCATGTAGCCTACTCCTTTAATGGTATGGATGAAGAGATCGAGAGTAGGGGATATTGAGTGACTTACCTAAAGTCTCACAGATAGGAAGTCTCGGAGGTATGGTGCAGTCTGACTCTACAACCTGGTCTATGTGCCCTGCTGCCTCCCTATTCTAATTCATAGGAAACAGAGAAACAAAGGCATGAGTTCTATGAGAGTGGCACCATTTTGGTCAGTTGTACCTTGAAACTTAATCAGTGCCATTCACGCTGAAAGCATGTGACTCAGGGGAGGGACTGGTTCTATATAGAGGGAAGTTTATTTTAGTTTGTAAATGTAAAGAGAGGTGTTTCAGAGCCACATTCAACAGAACACTATAATAGAAAGAACATTAGCTCCATAAAGGACCTGGCCTCAACTCCCTGCTGTTCCACTTCCTCGTCGTGTATCTCAGAGTATGTCCGTAAACTTCTAGGATTTTATTTTCCCTATATGTAAAATACGGGGTTCTGTTTGGGGTGGACTCGATGGCTTCTGGAGTCTCTTTCAGCTCTAAGGCTGTGATTTTATGACCCTTGGCAAAATGAGATGATAGAACAATATGGCCTTTCAGATCTCACCCAGAACTAATTGAATGATCCTATGAATATTTTTCTGCTGCTTAATGTGTGCAAATATAATGATGAGAGCCTAAAGAAATGTGAGAGTGTCTCTGCCCTTAATTACCCTCCCATATGAATCAATCAACCTGAAGAGAGGGGGAAGGGAATAAGCTTTTATTAAGTACCTACTAGGTGCACGGCTCATTGGAATCACACAACAGCCCTGGGAGGTAGATGATATTATGGTCCATGTTTTATAGTTCAGAAAACTGAGGCAGGTAGAGGTCAAGTGATGTGCCTAGGGTATCTCAGCTAATAAATGGTCATAGGTGACAATAATCTATCTGTTGTACTATCACACTGCCTTCAGTAACGTTCTCCATTGTCAACATCAATTGTCCAGACAAGAGTTCTCAACTAAGGCACTAAGAAGTTGGGATTAACTGTCTTTTACATTGTGGTGAGGGTTCTGGCCATCAGAATCTGACCCACCAGAATGAACAAAACATGAATCAAAGTGTAACCTATAGAGTTGGAGCAATTTGAGTGGCCACATCAATACGTGTCAACTCACATTTTGGTAGCCCTTTAAGGTTGACAAAGGATGCTGGGTAAAGAAGTGGAGTGCTAAACTTGGAGTTGAATTATCTTAATTCAGTTCCTGGTTCTGCCATTTAGCACCTATGACATTTCACAAATAATTTCACTTTCCTCAACTGTAAAATGAAGGTAGGTGACCTCTGACATTCTTTGTGCTCTAGAATCATGATCCTGTTGTTGTCACAACAGCCTTATGATGTAGGTAGTGGAGAAATAATTAGTTCTGCTTTTCTAATGAGAATTCTGAGGTTTAACGAAGGCAGTTGAAATGTTGAGAATGTGTGACAAATATTGGAGTGGGGGAGGGAGGGTTCAGTAGTAAAGACCTGATTTGCTGATTGCCAAATCCCTTTCTGCTGTACATAGGGTTTCTACTGGGAGATAAGAAAAGTGGAATTTGAGAGATACTTACTGGATTGAATACATAGAATTTGGAGGTAGGAACTGGGGATTGGCATGAGAGCTTAAAATTATAATTAGCCATGGTGGGTCAGGAGAGGCAGGAAATGTTAAGAAATCTATACTAATGGAATGTGAATAAAAAAAATGTCAAGTTATGTGATGGGTTTGCCATTTCCCCTTTGGTTCCCAGAAGCTTGGTATTAGCAACTGTACTCCTCCCAACATGTATGCATGCATGCACACCAATGCCCTCCCTCCCCCACAAAGGATAAATAAGCAAATGCAAATGAATAAAATCACATTCCTCAAATCAACCTGAAGAAGTAGGTTATCTTATTCACCCATTTTACAGCCAAGGAAACTCAAGGAAACAAGTGACTAATTCAGAGATATACAGTAAAGTCAGGCCAAAATCGAGGTCTTCATGAGTCTAGGTCCTGTTTTCTTCTCACTGTTCTATCATATCACTGATTAGCAATAATTGACTTTTATATAAGAATATAATATTTATAAAGCAATTGACTTACATTAACTCCTTTGAGCTTCATCATAACCCTGGGAGATAGGTCTTGTATGTAAGATGATCATCATTTTTCAGAGGAGCAAACTGATGTTCAGAGAATCTAAATCACTTGCTTATATTTACATAGAGAAAGATGATCCTACCCATATCATTCTGTCTCTTAGTCAAGCTCTTTCTCCATTAGGCTGGGCTGACTCTTAGATTTAAGTTATAGACAAAACATACTGCAGAAAATATGAATTTGCCCATTTTGGTTTCTCTTAGAAACACAAAAATGGGGTCAATCCTTCATCCCAACCAGGTAGATAAAACAAGAAATAAACATGTCAGACTCCAACAGAAATGAGCACACCACCAAACATTCAACTAAATGGTACATGTCAGATTTTATTGACTCACTCGAGGAAGAAATATCATTACTGATCACAGAGGAATTACCCAACCTGATATAAAATAATGTATGTAGACATTTTCATGGGATGTGAAGACCGGCAGACATGGACCATTTGTGCTTAGTGTGAGGTCCATGTCAGAGCCTAATTCCATGCTTATAGAGTGCCTGATTTGGCTTATACCAATGTGCCCAATTTTTTTTTTCCCTAGCTTTTGAAAAATACAATAGAATTGTCTTCTGTGTGTGTGTGTGTGTGTGTGTGTGTTTTAAAATTACATTTTCTATTTTAAACTGTGTTTTTTTTTTTTATTTAGGGGATCTTGCCAGAACACACAGTCTCCTTGTTAGAGAAATAAAAAAGAAAAAAATCCCTTATGTTCAAAGAGCCAAGAAGAGTAACAGTAACAAAAATAAACAATAGCAGCTCTGATCTAATATTATTATTTACTTTGAATTTCTCTCTAGAGATGAAATTCTGGGATTATATGTTCATAGATTACAAACTGCAAACTCATCTAGTCACACTTCATCATTTTCCACGTGGGGAAATTGAGGCATAGAGATAGATGTGAAGGGAATAATCCAAAATCGTGTATAAGGATGAGAGTCTTACAAAATGAGGGGCTAAGATATGATGATCTCTGAAATCTCTTTCAACTAAAAACTGTTGATCTTTTTGTCCTCTGCCTGTATTATTCAAAAATCCCACCACTGTTTCAGTGACACCCCTCTGCTCCCAAAAACTGGAGAACAAATATCAAAAGAAATACCTGAATGGGAACTGGATGTATTGGTAAACCTTTGATTTAGGGTTGGATATTCAAATGAATGGATTTTGTTTTCTGTCTCCTAATCCTTCACATGTCACTGAATCTAGACAAAAGTGTATAGAAATTAAGAATAATATGTGGTAAACATGCTAATGAGATGTAAAGGCATGGCTTAAGGTCTACTCCATATTATTTTGTTTCCACTTATTGCGTATCTAATGTTTGTGTGTTTCATCTTTCTCAATTTTTGCCCTAAATTGAAAAGGATTTTAAAGATTTGAACTCTAAATTCATTCATTCATTCAACACATATATTAAATAATTACCAAATACAAAAAACCTGGGATAAGGACCAAGGTTACATAAACAAAAATAACCCTTTCATTCCAGTAATGTTCATTCTTGGCTACAAAGAGGTGCATACTCTAGGGGGAAATAAAAGATTGAAAGCTGAATTAAAATGTGGAAGGAAAGTTTGTAACTTATGCTCTGTTTAACATGGAAAAGAAGTGCTTCAAGGTAGACATCATGAAAACAAAGAATGAGAAAGAACCTCAGAGATCATCAGTGCTAGCAATCATCATATGAAGTTGCCCCATAACATCCACAGCTGTCATTGAAGGCCATCACAAACTCTCGGAATCTCTAAGGTGAAATAGACTTCAGGGACTTTAGTTCCAACCTATAATAACTTCATAAAATACCCTGTTCGGGATCCCCAGGTTATGGTGATTTCACTTAGCTTTTACTTGAAGACAGTCACATAAATTTGGAAGGACTTCACTCCTAGCAGTACACTCCAAAAATATCTTTAACATAACCAGTGAGTGGTCCTTTAGTTTCTACTTTAAGACATCTCACTATAACCTACTGCCTTTCAAGGTACTCCATTTCTATCCTGCCCCAATCTTACTGCTGACCTCCACTCTTACGTCTCCAACTGCCTTTCAGACATCTAGAACTTTACGTCTGTTAGAGATCTTGTACAAAATGAAACTAATTATCTTTCCCCATAAATCCTTCTCCTTCTCCTCCCTTTCTTAATATTGTACAGGGTGATATCATCCTCCCAGTCCCCCATGCTTGGAACCTAGAAGTCATCCTGGGTTCCTCACTGTCTGTCACCTCCTCCCCACCACCATGTCCAATTCATTGTCAAAGTCTTTTGATGTCATCATTTCCACATCTCTCATATAAGTTCCCTTCTCTCCTCTGATACTGCTACTACTCTCATACAGGCCCTAATTGCTTCACGTCTGGATTAGGGCAAGAGCTTCCTGATGGGTCTCACTGTCTCAAGTCTCTCTCTGTGGGAAACCATTCTCCATTCAGTCATTAAAATGATTTTCCTAAAGTGCCCCCTCCTCTTCTCCCCTCAGTGGCTTCCTATTGTTCCCAGGAGCAAATACAAAATGATGTCATTTAATGCCCTTTATAACCTAATCCTCTCCTACCTTTCCACTTCTTATACTTTACAACTGTGAAATTCACTCTTTGATCCAATAACATTTCCCTCCTGGAGGTCCACAAAAAAGGCAAGCCATCTCTCAGCTTGGGACATTCTCTGTGGTCTTTTCTCTATTCCTAGAATTCTCTCCCTCCTGCTCTCCATCTACTGATCTCCCTAGCTTCCTTTAAGTCCAATTTAAAATAATAACCTCCTACACAAAGACTTCTTCACTGTTTTACTTCTACTGCCTTCTCTGTTAATTATCTCCTATTTATCCTATACCTGGTTTGTTTTTTATATAATTTTTTATGTATTGTTTCCTCTACTAGATCGCAAGCTTTCTGAGAGCAGGGAATTTTTGTCTCTTTTTGTATTCCCAGCATTTGGCACAGTAGTAGACAATTAATGTTGATTGATTATATCAAGCCAAATATATGGCTTCCTGCAACTCAAGCAACAGTCCAAAGGGATTTTAAACTCTATGAATTCAAATTTCTGTCCTCCTGGGTAGAAGAAAAGGATGCAAACAATGGAAGTCCAGATAACTAGAGGGATTTGTGGCCAAGAGCAGGAAATAGTAGTTGTTGTGTACTGGTCCTTATATCTATCCTTTGTTTTCATCCATTGATACTTGAACCATACAGAGGATGAATGTGAAGGTGATTATGTAGCATTTGCTTGAAGATCTATAGCAAAAGACACACATAATTCCTTGAAGAGGCCCATTCTATTTCTGAATATCTCTAATTACTAGAGAGTTTCTTGGTTTCTTTCCCTTTCCCCTAAATATTCAAACAAAATGTGCTTCTCTGCAATGTCTATCAATCCTTCTCTTTCTCCTCCTTCTGAAGTTAAAGTGAACAAGTCTTCAAATACAAGATAGATATCACATTCTCATCAATTCTCCTCCTTCACCTTCTCCTCTTCCTCCTCCTCCCCATTTGTATCACCAAAGCAGTATTTACAGTACCATTGGTGATTATGAATATGCTAGCGTAGTTCTAAATCACAAAGTATAATGGATTCTCCATATAGAAGGCAGAAGAAAAACATTTATTCAGATACCAGAAAGCCAAATTCCAATACCAGAAGGCCAAATCCATCATAGTAACCAAAAAGTCAATACACATTAGCATTGCAGGGAACAAAAGCATTCCCAAGCCTTCCACACCCTGCCTGGGTCTCTCCACAAGCAGATACTCACAAGATTAGCTGTGCCTACCTGCCTGCATCCTCTCTCCTCTGTCCTAACCACTCTCACCAAATTCTTTCCAGTTCTGTTACACCCTTGCTGCTCCACCCATTCAGCAAACTCCTCCCACCTCATGTGACTTAAACTTTCATGTGATTTAAGCAGGTCACATAGGCCTATTATTGAATGGGGACAATCTTCCCATTTAAATTACCACTACGCCATTCTGTTATGGCAAAATCTCCAGGCTTGTTCTCTCTTCTCTGGATACCCAGGACACAGTACTCTAGATGTGGTCTGATCAGGGCAGACTACAAACAGTACTTGTACTCCTCTCTTTACTGGCACCGTACCTCTCTTCCTGTGACATAAAATTACTAACTATACTATATCATGTCATTTACTAGTATTAGCCCCAATGTAAATAGGTTTTACCTCCGACAGTCTATAGTTAGGCCCATACTAGAAGGGAAGCCTTTCCATTTTGTTAAAATGAACTTGGAGTCCTCCAAGGTACACTCCAGAACCCAGAGTGAAGCCTATATAACAATGAAGCATTACTGTTTTCAACTATCATTTTTCATTAATATGAGTAATTATTGGGCTATACCTGCTAACCTGTGCACTTTTCTGCCTAATCAAACAACATCCAGTCAGCCTTCGGAAAAATGAGAAGGAAGAAGATAAGTTCTAGTCTAAGTCAGATAAACCCAAGTATAGTCAAATAGCATACTTACTAACAAAACAAAGACAAAAAATGGTCATTGTGCCTCCAAGGTAGAATCTTCATCTATCACACATGAGCCCAAGGAATCCTGTATCAGAGCAATCAACAGAGATGAGTCATAGTAAATTGAATAAATGAAACATTTCTGTCCTATTGGAGTAAACTGATTTTGCGCAGACAAATTCTTCAACACTGGATGAAAATAATTGATGAAGATGCCATTATTATTTGTTGCTAATTCATGCTAATAAGTTTGAATGTCAACTGAGCTGCACAGTTGCATAGTGTCTAGAGACCAACTTGAAAAGGGAAGACTTGGGATCAAACCCTGATGACTATATCACCAGTGATTCCCACAACTCCATCAGACTTAAATGGGAGAAGAGTTGCCAAGATAGGTAGTTTCTATACCAGGAGGCCAGAACCTATAGTAGGGAATATATGGATCAGGTCTTACACTATTAATTGTCTATTTAAAAGTTCCTTTCTACTAAGAAGACCAAAAAAAAAAAAAAGTTACAAAACAGAAAAAAGCAAATTAAAAAACAAACGAAACAAAGAAAGAAAGGAAAGAAATTGATATCTCACAATAGCGGAAAGTGTCCTAGCTCTAGAAGACATCTAGATTTAAATCACACACATGCACAAACATGTGTATGCTTATACATGTGTATATATGCAAATATGTAGATATATATATATGTGTGTATACACACCTATATACATATGCTTATACATATATAAATGTAATATATACCAATGTACATATATGTAGAAACACACACAGCTACATATACACACATACACATATACAAACATATACACACATATTTGTGGATATGTATGTACATACCTATTATACATATATTATGTATTATATATTCATATTATATATATATATATAAGTAAAATTAAGTGACTTGAGCAAGATCACCTAACTTTTACATATGTGCGTATACATGCATATACATACATATACATACATGCATATATATGTAAAAGTTAGGTGATCTTGTTCAAGTCACTTAACAATGGTCCCAAATTTCATCATCTGAATACTTATGGGAATTAGATTCGATGGCCCTTGTTACCTTTTGACAAGTGATATAAGATCCTAGGATTCTTCAATAAGTCTTAGAAAAATCTTTTTAATCCTTTCCCTAGCACCACCCCATTTCCTGGTTATGCTCAGGCTTAATGGTGATTATAGAGAATTTCCCCTTAAAATATCTAGCATGGTTTTAATTTGTACAGATGAAAGGACTTTAGACGAATGTTCAGTGATGATTTACTGCTAGAAGAAGGGAGATCTGGAAAAATATACTCAATTGATTTTGTTGGAAAAATACTAATAATGATAATATTCTTAATATATTAGTTCATGGCATTCAAAGTGATTTTACATCCATTGTCATATTTGATCCTCACAATCACCCATTTTACACATGAAAAATTATGATACTGAGTTTACGTGCCTTACTGAAGATTGCACAGAAATTTGGTACCTAAGACATTATTGCCATTGATATTAAGACAATAAATTATCTGGAGAAAACCTTGATGAAAGATGCAGATATTACCAAACTAAGCAGGAGGTAAATAGTGTAATAATATTATGACCCAGATCCAAAATTCATTTTCAAAAATCTGAGGCTTACCTGAGGATACTGCAGTACTTTCATACAGCCCATTCCTTCTATAACCCTTCAATTAATAATTACATAAAATATTTAAAGCCATATTTTATAACCTAGCCCACACCTCTTCCTCTCTTGAAATCTAGCTCAACTTATTAGCTTTGTGGTTCTTGATATTTACCTTACTTTGTCTTCATTTTGTCCTTTATAAAATGAACATAAAAATACTAAAGTTTCTTTCAGATTAATGTTTCTAAAGTCCATTTGTAACCTTATATTCTATGTCCTAAGATTTTTTCTGGTTCTAACATTCCACGTTTTATGTTTTGAAATCCCTTCCAACTGTGTCATTCTGTGTTCCATGTTCCAAGGTTCTATCCATTTTTAACATAATGTGTTCTATTGGACATGCTTTGTAGAATTTTACGATATCTAATGCTATATATTTTGCAATGATAAGGTCTCTTGTGTCTTTCCTATTCATTATTCTTGGTTCTGGAAAATATGGCTTTGTCCATAAATAAAATATTGCTGTTCTTTGGGCAGAAAGAGAGATAAGCGGAAGTGATCTCACTGTCTCATCTAAATTTTCTTTTGCCCCTGTCCTTGGATGTAAAAAGATAAAATAAAGGGATAGGCTTTGCCAACAAAATTAAGTGTCCCATGTTTACATGGGTGGAAGTTAGATTTGAATCTAATCTAATCCAATCATTTTGGGTGTTTCATTAGGTTACTGAAGGGGAAAATGATGTAATGAGGGTTCCTGTGATTCTAGTAATAATAAAATCACTGAATATTTAAAGTAAGGACCTCAGAGATAATCTAGTCTACCTGTAAGTGAAGGAAAATAATTTCTATATGTATGCAACAAGAATCCCTATTTATGAAAAATCTCTGACTAGAGACAATATCCTAAAAAATTATTGGTATTAATATTTTATTGTATGATGGAATTTCCTTTCATCAGTGATCTCCTTAGCCTAGTTGCAAAATCTCTAGATCAAAGGTCATAGACATTTTAATTCCTTTATTTGCACAATTCTAAATTGATTTTCAGAATAGTTGTACTAATACATATCTTGACCAACATTTCATCCATGTTTCAATCTTAAGGGTCTTATTTTAAAATTTTTAGTTTCATATTTCCTCCCTCCATCCAGCCCCTCTTCTACTCATTAAAAAGGTAAACAATATGATACCCATTACACATGTGAAATCAAGCAAAACATATAATGTGTCTTTCTATAATGCCTTCATTATTAACATTCTCATCATTGTTGCCAATTTAATGTGTGAGGTGAAACCACAGGGCTGTGTTAATTCGCATTTCTCTTATTATTTGTGATTTGGAACATTCTCCTGGGTGAGGAGACTCCCTATACGAATGCATTTTGGCACGTAAGCAACTTAGAGAGTCTTTTGGGGAGACAGAACACTGAAAAAGGTTTCTTGGGATCACACTCACACAACCTATGTCAGGGGCAGGACTCAACCCAAGTTTTCCTACCTTCAAGTCCAGGTCTCTATCTATTATGCAACATTCCCTCTCCTATGTAGGTGAACAAAAGGATACAATGTAATCCTGGATCTCTAGAGTACTTCATTAGAGACTTCTTTTGTAGCTTATCTCCAACCTTGAAATAATCATTGGGCCAGTTCTGCTTTTCTCCACGTTGAAATCTGCTTAAATGAACTATAGTGTTGTTTACCCCACATATTGTCCAAAGAAGTCTCTCTTTGTGTCCAGAATAATGTGTATGTGAATTGTGTGTGTGTGTGCATGTGTGTGTGTGTGTGTGTGTGTGTGTGTGTGTGTGAGAGAGAGAGAGAGAGAGAGAGAGAGAGAGAGAGAGAGAGAGAGAGAGAGAGAGAGAGAGAGAGAGAGAGAGAGAGAGAGAGAGAGAATCATTTTCCCAGGGAGGGGGCTTGGGGAGCTCCATTTTAATATATGAAGAATGAGGTTGTGCTTATGTAGGTGGGTGTGCATGTAGGTGTACTTCAATCTCCTTGTGTGAGAGCAAACCATTTCCTGAAACATCTCTTCAAACTCTGAGATAAATCATTAGTAGATATGCATTTTTCTCCTCCAAAATGACAGGCAGATTTAGGCTATTAACAGAGAAGCAGAACTCTAAAAGGAAACCATTATCAGCTTTCCCAGAGCTTAGTTACTTCACAGATTTCTGTCTTTCTTTTCTCTTGGGTGTGTTGTCTGCAGGACACAGTAAGCCTGCAGTAGAATCCTGAAAGTTGTTCATGCTAACATCTGAGTAAAGGTTACCCTCCATTGATATTCCTTGGTCTTAGAAGTTAGAAATAGCTTTTCAAACGCTACAATCCCTGCTGGATGCTGCTTGCAGGTACTTAGGATTTAGTCTCTTCCTTTGTCTTCCCTTTCTTCATTATAGTAGGTAAAATGCAGCATAACCTTAGAAACTAGAGGGGGAAAAAGAAGGGAAGAGAGATAGTCTGGTGACAAAAGAAATGTGGATTATACATAAGACACTTAATAAACATGTAAATGCTTTAGAAGGTGTCTTTGCTGCTAATTTAGACATGCTACTAGATTATTGCCCTTCCTCCCTTTTTAATAATACGGGTGCCTTACCAGTGTAGGAGCCTATAATCACAGACTTATGGAAAGTTTGATTAATTGCAAGATAACTTCAACATTCATACAATTCTATCAGCTCATTCATGCAAAATATTTTTGCATGGTGTAAATTATGAACTATCTAAGCCTGTCCATCTTGGCCATATTCTCTCATAGGTGCACTTTAAGGAGTGCACCTAATATGCCAGAGAATGAAATGTGCCATATTCTTTTGAAAACTTGAAGGTACCAATGGAACACATAGGCTCTCCTTTATTAGCCCTTGACCTTGTCATATAAGAGATCCATTTTCTTTTTCTAGCAGGTATATCTTTGATAACACCATTTATCTTAGTCCTTTAAAATTCATCATTTCTAAGACTCTTGAGGCTAAGGTCAGGTGTTCTATTTGTTATACGTTGTAGGTGGTTCCAGTCCACCATGTGCCTCTCCATTGTCCTAAGATAGTAAAACATTAGAAACTTTTGAGACCTTAGAGGTAAGATTTCACTTTACAAATCAAAGGAAATGACTTCAGAAGCTATCCAGTCTCATACCATAAGTTTTGTAAATAAGCAATCTGAGGCTTGGAGAGGGAATGTAACATATGAGTTCTGGAGCAAGTATTCCAACCCAGGTATTTGGATCCCATGTCCAGTGATTTTTCTCATATCATCATACTTCCTCTTCTGTGTTTTAATTCAGTTAGATTGAATTTCCTTCTCCCAATGAAATATTCATCTTAAACTAAATATACTAAGGATAATCTCTGGAAAAGCAGAGGAGAGACTCAAGTTAAAGAGCATAACAGATAAGTATTAATCCCCTATACATGTCATTCTGTGTCTTTAATCTCTAAAATTTTCCATTCTTGTGTCTGCGATGCTATCTTTTCTAGACCTTATCTCTTGGAGGCCTTAGTTCTCTTCAGGGTTCAAATCAAATATTACTTTCTATGGAGAGACTCCTAGTCTCTCTTCCTTTACTTCTCTCTCCCACTTCCATTTGCCTTTAAGTTCCTTATCTCTGCATGTGTTATCAGAATTCCAGTCCTTTCTGGTCATGGCCGGTAGCTATCACACCCTATATGACCTATAGACATATCAAGTTCAGTATTTGCAAAATGGAATTCATTGTATGGTACAGTGGTAAGAATGTTGGATTTGGAATTAAACAACATTTACTCAAATCTGGGCTTTCTCCTTTATTAAATGTGTGACCTTGAATAAGTATATTCACTTTTCTGTGTTTCATTTTACTTATCAGCATAATAAGAGGAATTGAGTTACTAGACTTCTGAGCGTGTATCCTCTTCACCTTTATGAACTTCATCCCCTAAACCTACTTTGCTCCAAAATTCCTTCTCTTCAAAATTTAAAAAAAGATATGAAAGAAATAAAAATGAAGGAGGAGAGTAATTTGAACCTGGCAAACATCTTGAATAAAACCATCTAGGAGAATCTCAGTCTTTTGATCTCATAATCACAGAATCATGCTTTATTCTTCATTACCATTTCTAATCAGTTGCCAGGTCCTCTTGATTCTACTTCCGTAATATCTCTTGTACCCATGTCTTTTTATTGACTCACATTGTTCCCAAGCTTCATCACCTCTGATTTAGAGTATAATGTAATTGGCATACCTTCACCAATCTCTTCTCTCTTCAATCTGTCATCCACACTACAGCCAAAATAATCTTCTCAGAGCACAAGTCTCTCCATGACATTACCCTGATCTGAAAGCTTGGGTATCATCCCAATTCTTTTGTCTCTTTCGCGTTTAGAGTATCATCTAAGCATCTGAGTCCACATTTAATATCTTCTTACCATGTGGATCCAATATATACTTTTGAATCAGTTTCATATCACTTCTATTCCTGCATTCTTTTTTTTTTCAAATAAGCTAATTTATTATCCTCCAAAATTGACTTGCCACCTTCAACCTCAGTTCTTTCACTCAAGATGTCCTGCAGGTGAAGGCACTGTAGATTCATCCTCTTGTCTGCTGTTCTTAATCTTATCTTCCTTCCAGACCCAGCTCAGCTGTGACCTACTCTGAAGTCATTGTGGATCTACTAGGTAGTAAAAGAAGACAGGAGGAAAAGAGAGGACAAGACAAGACAAAATAGGATGGGAGAGGGGAAGGGAGGGAAGGACAGGAGATAGAGAGGAAAGAGAGAGAGAGAGAAGAAGAAGGAACTGAACTGTAAAGTATGTCCCATTAGACTCTTCACAGAACTACAGTAAACAAAAAAATCCCTGCCTTTTCCTTTGGGTTATGACCAGGAGACAATGATAATCCTACTCTTTTCCCAGTGGAAGTAGGCAGTATGAAAAATCTTAAAATTCTGATCATATTTCTTATCAAATTATAAAATAAGGATGGTATGCTTTGAAAAGGAGAATTAGATAAATAAGACAAGGATATAAGACAAAAGTTTTCTAATACATTGGAGTAATACATTTTGGGAAAACAACAGTATTAGACTATTTTCTTTAAGAGCTATATACATATGTATATGATTGGCTTCCAAATATATGTAGTATGGGAAGTTCTCAAAATATGATTGAGGATTTTTGTTTACAATTATATTGATAATTGTAAAAAGAGTGAAATATTTTTCCTTCTTTTAAAGCACCTTTCTGATATTTTTCAAATACAGAAGAGTTCATTTCATAGTTAGGTGCTCATGCTTTATTTTGTTTTTAATGTGTTTATATCAGGCATATGGTATACAGGTAAAGAAAGAAGCAGCAACTAAAATTCTCTTCTGTTTCAGGCTTGGAGAATCAAATTGCACTAAATTACATAAGTATAGTTACTGGAAGATTTTAGCAAAATTATATAGGAGTCTTTGTAAGTTATTTGGAACCGGAGAAACAGAGTCCCCTTCAGAGCTGTCCTGAGAATGAGTCCTATTCCAGTATGTCCAAGACAAAACATCTCCAAGGACAGATCGCTACATGATACTTCTGGGACTCAAGACAAAACGAAATGATTAAATGGAAAATGGGAGTGGGCTTTTAGGAAACAAGAAAACTTGAGGTTAGTTAATACTGATGATCATCCTTATATTGCTTTGGCCTTTTGTTTCATGATATTTACGTTTAAGTTTTCTTGGTTACCCTGTCAACGTGTAAATCTCCCTGCTCAAAGTTATTCCATTGTAAGCCCTCTAAGGTTGTTTGATCTGTAACCTGATTTACATAATTCTGATTACAAATAGTGAATAAACTTAAAGATTTAGTTATAGACAAGTGTTCCATGAGGGGCAGGGTTTGTCTCCCACCCCCTCCCTGATGAATCAAAATGGGGGTAATTGAGAGAGCTGGAATAACAAGCGGTAGTGGAAATTGAGTGAACCACACTAACTCTATCTTATGAACTCAGTTCTGGAGCTAGTTTAATTCCCTTTCCATTCAATTATGTCTAGTACAACTTCTGTCCTATGAGACAACTTTATTGTAAAAAATAAAATACAAATCAAAACAAAAAAAAAAAACACAACAAAAGCTGAACCACCTCTATTTGAGGCTTAGAGACCCTTAATTAAGGGCCTCATTTATACTGACCAGATACCCAGTCAGATGTCAAGACTGATTCGAGGGATTTTCTCACAATAATACAACTCAAGCAGTCCCTATATCTTAACTAAAAACTCACCCTATTGTGGTCAATCAGTTAGTGTTTACATGTTTCTTTGATTGAATATGGACATTTGGGGTAAAGGGGACACCTCTTTTTCTGGTTTCAGGGAATGGTATGTTTTCTTTCACCCTCCCAACTTAGAAAATCCATAATATTTCCTTCAATTAGAAATCAAATTACCTGATTTAGTATCCTGGTTAATTGTTTTCTTTTAATTAATTGATCTTATTTGATTATTTTCAATGTATAAAAATCTATCCCCTTCTGTATTTGGGGGCAAGGGCTAAAACTGAAGAAAATGACTAGTCTTGATTTGTTATACAATTGGCATGCATTGCTAATAAATCAATATGCTCATGAATCTTAAACCTTTGTTTCAGTCACTTTACCCTTTGCTTGTCACAGACGGAGGGCAAAGGGGGCTTCAGGAACCTTCCCCCAACAAACATATTAGCAAATATCTTGGGGCAGCATACAATGGATGTAAAATTTTCAAATAATGTTATTTTCTAAGATACTGAATTATAAGATCATATCTCAATATAAAGATGACTCAGTGAATAGAGCAGAGTACCTATATTCGAGAAGATCTGCATTTAAATCTGGTCTCCGATACTATTTGTGCAACTCTGAGAAAGTCACTTAACCTCCATTTGGGTTAAATGGACATAATAGTAGTAGCTACCTGAGGTAGTTGTGTAGGTAAAATGAGATATTTGCAAAATAATTGTAAAAATTGTAAAATACTTTGCAGAACTTAAAGCACTATTTATACGTATTACCATCATTCTCATCATTATCTTTGTGATACTTGATGGATCCATGATTTCCTGACCAGCATTCCTAGTCCATTCCCTCTTATCTTCTCTAGGGGACTGACTCAACATGATGGGTAGCTTCCCCTAGTTCTTTGGTATTATATTGGTTAAAAATGCAACATACAAGTTGCACATGTATCATCTCTATCCCATAACTCCTCTTTTATCTACATCTTTAATAATGTCTAACTTCTATTTCCTTGCACAAAGGCCATCGTTAATTATATGTGTAGTTATACCACCATGTGTCTTTCTATTGCCATCTAAGTCTCCTGTAGTTTTGATTAATGTGAGATTTTACGGTTTAAGGGGTCGTAGATGCCAGGCCTAGAGGCCTGAGGGCTACCCGAGTCTTACCTTACCTGTCCCAGGTCTTTGGTTGGCCAAACTGGATAAAAGTATGAGAGAAGAGACTTTCCGGAGTCGAACAAGGGTTAGGCTTTATTCAGGGTCCTGGTTACATGTGCAGGGGGAGCTCTTCCTTAGGAGGGAGAGAGAAATCTCCCAAGGAGGCAAAGATCTTACGGTAAGAGATTGGAAGTAGAAGTGTAAGTGGGGAGAGAGGGGGAGGGGAGAGCGAAGAGAGGAAAAATGGAGCCTTCTGTCCTGTCAGGGCCCCTCCGCGCTAAGAGCGCCTTCAGGCTTTCCTGACCCTAATTAAGCTCTCTGGCCGTGTAGTTTGCACCTGAATACCGTGCCTGTTAGATAACAATAGGTGTGCCCAGATCCGGGACAGTCTCGAGGGCGGGGATGCTCCTCCCATCACGTTTCTCACGGGAAGAGGAGGAAATACACGAGATAGCTCGGTCTCACTCCTCGAATCCCTGGTGTTTCATGGGGGGCCTCATGAGAACTCTAAGATTTAGAAGTTCCCACCTTTACCCACCCGAGACTGTTCACATGGAACTGAGCTTCCATCCCCAACACATAGATACTCAATTAGATGCAGCCTTGAAATTCATCTGTTGGCAAGATGGCAGAGTACAAAGACGCACATACACATAGCTCCGAACCCACAACCCACAGAACGGCTAGAGGGGACCAACTCACGGTGAATTCTGCACCCAGAGGCCACGGAATATTGGAGCGAGGGAGATTTCTGCTCCAGAGAGACCTGTAAACCTCTCGCGGGGGGTCCTTTGCGCCGCGGCCTGGGCGCCGGGACTGGGAACAGAGGGCAGCCCTGCAGCGGCCGCGACACCGTGAGGAAAAGATCCCAGCGGGCTACGGGGACGGGATCTCCAGTGGCCACGCGGGTCCCTCCACCCACAGAGGGAGCTGCAAACCTCTCTCAAAAGGTTCGTCGAGCTGCAGACACAGAGCCCAGCTCAGACCTGCGGCGGCCGCGGCTCTGAGAGGTACAGTTCCGAGCAGGCTTCAGGTACGGGATCTCCAGCGGCGGCACAAGCCCCTCTACCTACAGGTAACGGGGGTCGGTGAGAGAGTCTCTTTGGTGGGTCGAGAGGGGAGTGGGGTGCCCCCATGGCTTGGGCCCCCCCGGGAGGTAGAAGCTGAGAGGCGGAGGCAGACAGGGGCTCCCCAAGTGGGCGGTAGCCTGGATCCATTGTGGAAGGTCTGTACATAAACCCACTGAGGGAACTGAGCCTGAGAGGTGGCCCTGCCCCGACCTGACCACCTGAACTTAATTCTCACACTGAATAGCAGCCCTACCCCTGCCAAAAGCTCTAAGGCAGGAAGCAGCATTTGAATCTCAGTCCCCAAACGCTGGCTGGGAGGACCAGGAGGCGAGGTGGGAGTGAGGAGAATATTCAGAGGTCAAGTCACTGGCTGGGAAGAATGCCCAGAAAAGGGAAAAGAAATAAAACTATTAAAGGCTACTTTATTGGAGAACAGACATTTCCTCCCTTCCTTTCTGATGAGGAAGAACAATGCTTACCATCAGGCAAAGACACAGAAATCAAGGATTCTGTATCCCAGCCCACCCAATGGGCTCAGGCCATGGAAGAGCTCAAAAAGAATTTTGAAAATCAAGTTAGAGAGGTGGAAGAAAAACTGGGAAGAGAAATGAGAGGGATGAAAGAGAAGCATGAAAAGCAGATCAGCTCCCTGCTAAAGGAGAATCAAAAAAATGTTGAAGAAATTAACACCTTCAAAATGGGCTAACTCAATTGGCAAAAGAGGTTCAAAAAGCCAATGAGGAGAAGAATGCTTTCAAAAGCAGAATTAGCCAAATGGAAAAGGAGATTCAAAAGCTCACTGAAGAAAATAGTTCTTTCAAAACTAGAATGGCACAGATGAATGCTAAGGACTTTATGAGAAAGACAGATATCACAGAACATAGCGAGAACATTGGAAAAATGGAAGATAATGTGAAATATTTTATTGGAAAAACAACTGACCTGGAAAATAGATTCAGGAGAGACAATGTAAAAATTCTGGGACTACCTGAAAACCATGATCAAAAGAAGAGCCTAGACATCATCTTCCATGAAATTATCAAGGAAAACTGCCCTGAGATTCTAGAACCAGAGGGCAAAATAAATATTCAAGGAATCCACAGAACACCGCATGAAAGAGATCCAAAAAGAGAAACTCCTAGGAACATTGTGGCCAAATTCCAGAATTCCCAGGTGAAAGAAAAAATATTGCAAGCAGCTAGAAAGAAACAATTCAAGTATTGTGGAAATACAATCAGGATAACACAAGATCTAGCAGCTTCCACATTAAGGGATCGAAGGGCGTAGAATAGGATATTCCAGAAGTCAAAGGAACTAGGACTAAAACCAAGAATCACCTACCCAGCAAAACTGAGTATAATACTTCAGGAGAAAAAATGGTCTTTCAATGAAATAGAGGATTTTCAAATTTTCTTGATGAAAAGACCAGAGCTGAAAATAAAATTTGACTTTCAAACACAAGAATGAAGAGAAGCATGAAAAGGTGAACAGCAAAGAGAAGTCATAAGGGACTTACTAAAGTTGAACTGTTTACATTCCTACATGGAAAGACAATATTTGCAACTCTTGAAACATTTCAGTATCTGGGTACTGGGTGGGAGTACACACACACACATGCACACACGCACACATACATAGAGACAGAGTGCACAGAGTGAATTGAAGAGGATGGGATCATATCTTAAAAAAAAATGAAATCAAGCAGTGAGAGAGAAATATTGGGAGGAGAAAGGGAGAAATGGAATGGGGCAAATTATCTCTCATAAAAGAGGCAAACAAAAGACTTATTAGTGGAGGGATAAAGAAGGGAGGCGAGAGAAAAACATGAGGTCTACTCTCATCACATTCCACTAAAGGAAAGAATAAAATGCACACTCATTTTGATAGGAAAACCTATCTCACAATACAGAAGAGTGGGGGACAAGGTCACAAGCAGGGTGGTGGGGAGGATAGAGGGGAGGGCATGGGGAGGAGAATTCAACCCGAGGTCGACACTCATGGGGAGGGAAAGGATCATAAGAGAATAGAAGTAATGGGGGACAGGATAGGATGGAGGGAAATATAGTTAGTCCTATACAACACAACTAGTATGGAAATCATTTGCAAAACTACACAGATTTGGCCTATATTGAATTGCTTGTCTTCCAAAGGGAAGGGGTGGAGAGGGAGGGAGCTAAAGAAGTTGGAACTCAAAGTGTTAGGATCAACTGTAATGTTCTTACCACTAGGAAATAAGAAATACAGGTTAAGGGGTAAAGAAAGCTATCTGGCCCTACAGGACAAAAGAGAAGACGGAGACAAGGGCAGAGAGGGAGGATAGAAGAGAGAGCAGATTGGTCACAGGGGCAATTAGAATGCTTGGGTTTCGGGGGGGAGGGGATAAAAGGGGAGAAAATTTGTAACCCAAAATTTTGTGAAAATAAATGTTAAAAGTTAAATTAAAAAAAAAAGAAATTCATCTTTTGAAATACTCTCATTTTAATGTTGAAGAAGCTAAGACTCGTAGGGGTTATATGACTTGTTGAAGGTCATTCAGGTAGTGTTAGAGGTAGAATTTGAACCTTGGTTGTCTGACTTCTGAACCAGTGCTCTTTGTACTGTATCCTACATTGAAATCCCATTGGAATAAGATGCTTGCTCATCCCTTCTAAGTCATAGGTACACATGGATCTTTGGAAGTAAAACTGTCTTTAAACCAAAGAGATGGAGCTGTGAGCTCACATAGACCAGATTAATATCCTTAAGAATCCTACCTTTAAGAGAAGTCATCAGGCACAATACCAGATATCACTGGCAACCAAGTCATCCTAAGCTATCAATCATGCCCTTAGCCAGATGACGTGTCTGGGCATAACAGAACAAATTGCTCCCTCTTCTTTGGCATGAATCCTAGTATCCTTTCCAGTATCCTCTTCCCCAGTAGAAATATAGTTTTCCCATTCCATCCAACTCATTCACCTCTCTTCAAATAGAGATCTTTCTTTTAAATCCAGAGTCAAATATCTTCCAACAAAGGTGGTAGGGTAAGGGAAGCAGAAGTAAAGAAAAATGCTCACACTTTGACATCTTAGCCTAGGTTCCTTTTAGCTTAGAATTTTAAACTATGTATATCTTGAGTTAAAGTTGGGTTGTTTTGTTTTTCCATGCATAAGACAGTCTAATACTGATCTTCACACTGTCAAATGGCTTTAAGTGAACGACCTTATTCTATGTCTTGTCTCTGGGGAAAAATACAGCATCACAACATTCTGGACATTTGGGTTGACACTCCCCCCTATTTTGAAACACGAGTGAAAAAGGTAGAAATTAAGGAATATATCAAGAGAAAGATGAAAAAACAATGTAAATGAATTAAGCTCTTCCAGGGAGATTTGCTTTCCCTGAATTTGAAAAAGGAGAGAGAAGAGAAGAAAGGGGGAGGGGGAAGAGATTCTCCATTCTATTTTATTTATTCATTTATTTTTTAGTTTGAGTGAGTAATGCAGAAAGTTTCTTTGCAATCTGTCTCTTAGTGAAACATGACCACTCCTACAACCAGACATGGTATCTCCTAGGCTATCTGGGATGAACTTCATATACTACCTTGGTTGCTTGGTTTCCTGCTTCTCCTACTCACAAGGCCCTTCACTAAATTTATCTGTCTGTGTCTGTCTCTGTCTGTCTCTGTCTTTCTTTCTCTGTGTCTCTCTCTGTCTCTGTCTCTCTGTCTGCCTGTCTGTCTGTCTATCTGTCCCTCTCTCTATATATATGTATACACACACACACACACACACACACACACCCCTATCTATCCATCTATCTATTTCTCTATCATCTACTATGTTTAACAATGGGTAAGAGATCTTTATTGGTGCTTATACCTAAGGATCCCAAATTGGAATTTCTATAACTTCCTCCAATGACAAAAAATTTGTTATTATTTCATTAAAGAAAGTATTTTGGAAGATTACTGCTACCTACTACTTAATGGCCCATTACTATCTGGGTATTCATTTTATAACCAGAAAAGCTGAATTATAAAGAAGTGGTTTATCTTACAAAAGGTTGGATGAGAGGTCTATCACTGAGCTGGAACTTGAGCAGACAACTTGATTTTGGATTCATTTAATTATTCATATTTATATAGCACTTTAAGGATTAAACACTCTTCTTTTGAAGTACAGTGGAAAGCTAATTGAGTTTGGGGTCAGAACACATCAGTTTGAATTCTCATTATGACATCTAGCTGCTGTATGACATTGGGTAGGGCACTGACTCTCTCTGGTCCGCAATTTCTATTCAATGATGAGGTTGGACTAGATAATCCTGAATATTCCTTAGAGTTCTAAATTTATGATTCTAGGATTCCATAAACAATTCTGTGAGGCAGATTGTATTGAAGAAATACAGAATGTCAAAGTTGGCAAGAATTGCATGCCTATATAATTCAGGGGACCTCAATCTTGTGGATATATGTATGTGTGTATATGTATATAATATCTATATATACACATATATTCATGTATGTTTGTCTATATATACACATATATGTATATGTGTGTATATGTGTGTGTGAAAATTTATTTTCTCTCTTCCTTGCTCACAGACAACCTTAATGTCTTTCCCAGATTTGTCAGGGGTAATCTGTGAAGCTAAACTTCAGAATTACTGATCTAGTTCAACCTATAGCCAAGTAATAAATACCTCTACTGTATATCTAACAAGCTGTCATCCATTCTGAGATTAAAGGCTTCCAGTGACAGTGTTTCTCCTAAGTCATCCTCTTTCACTGAGGTTGTTCAGGTGTTTTAGTCATGTTCAAGTCTTCATGACCTCATTTTGGGTTTTCTTGGCAAAATAATAATAATTATGGTTTGTCATTTCCTTTTCCTTCTCCAGATCATTTTACAGATGAAGGAGCTGAGGCAGATATAGTTTAATGACTTGCTCAGGGGCATACAGCTAGTAAATGTCAAAGACCATATTTGAACTCAGGAAGACTCATCTTCCTGACTCGTGTATCCACTTTGCTACACAGTTTCCCCATTCCACTGCTGATTAGCTCTAATTGTTAGGACTTTTTCCTTATATTTTATTTAAATGTGTCTCTCTTCAAATTCTATCCATTGCCCTATATGTCAGGGAGAAAAAATCTATTCCCTCTCCTAGGTAAACATGATGGGAATCCTTAAAGGCATTCAGTATTTCCTCCACAAATCTTCCTTTCTCTCGGGTAATCAGCCCTAGTTCCTTCAAGTGATTTCCATTTCATGTGATCTTGCAGCCTTTGATCATATTGGTTCACAGAATCATAGAATATCAGATTTGGTCAGCATCTTGCTGTCCCATTGTTCCAACTTGAACCTGAACAGAAGTCTTTCTACAATTTCCTTGACAATTGGTTATCCAGTTTCCTCCAGTGAGGATCAATCCAACAGTTCCCAAGCCAGCACATTCTATTTATCTATCTAATTCTAGACTGAGTTTCTTAGATTCGTGGAGGAGGAGAATTTGGCTTAGAGAGGTTTCCTATGGTTAAAGAATTTGGAACTGATGAATCTTAGTTTGCAGTCAAAATCTCCTCTACCTCAATTTCAGGTCCCCATTGACTTTCACTCTATTGACCAATTAATTTAACTACACAGGAGTAGTAATCACCTATTCCTCCATGCTTAGAATTCCTCATAACTTCAAAGAAAGCCCTGTGTAGGGAAGCAGTAAGTTACAGTAGGACTGCCTCCAAGTCTTCTGTTTGAGTCAAATGGACTCATATAATTACCAGGAAAGTCAACTGTCTCTTACCATAATAGTTAGATCTTTTTCTTTATAAATCTTGACGCATATAGAGAAATATATTAACATGTATACTACTTTAGATTTCATTTTATTTTTATTCACATCAAGGCAGGATGGAAACAGCTGCTTAGGAAAATGATACATCTTAGTCCTTTAATCATTAATGGAATTATTATATTAATTTTATTTGGTGGGCAATAAAAATGGGATGAATGGATTCAAAAGAAATCTGTTTTATTTACATACACCAGAAGGGGGGAGCCATACATTCAGTGCAAATAGAAATATAAAGGTGAAGGCAACTTAGATAATTTGTCAAGCTTTTGGGGGTTTCCAGATGTACTTAATACCTTAAGAAAAAAGAAAAAGAGAGGGAGGAAATCAGGAAAAGAGGAAGAAAATGAGGGAGGGAGAGAGAACTCTGAATCTGATGTTTTGCTTTAAGACAGGCATTATTCTTCACATCTCATAATGTACCTACAAATTTGATGAATTTTGGCCACCTTATTTTTGTTTAGTTTTGTTGGGAGGTTGTTAACAATATTGGGGATAAAAAGATAGATGGGTGGGAATAGATAGCATGCTATATTCATATCTTATAACTATATCCTTATCTAATATGCCTATATCTATATCTATATCTATATATATGCATACCTCTATCCATATCTAATCTGTGTATAAATTACAATCTATCAGTAGGTGGCTATATATCTATATCTACATATGTGTGTATGTATTTATATATTCATGTGTATACATTACATGCACATACATACATGTATATACACATTTATACATATATACATTTATTATAATTATATACATGTAATATGCTTATATATTGCAATATATAGGTAGGTGGCTAGATAGATAAGTAGATAGATAGATACATAGAATCTCTATAGCCATCTTTCTGTAAATGTGATATATGGGCAAATTAGAAATTGATAGATAGATAGATAGATAGATAGATAGATAGATAGATAGATAGATAGATAGATAGACAAAGACATGGGCATAGAAATAGATACAGACATAGACTCAGACATGAACACAGACATAGATTTACTTTTCTCAAATTACCTTTGGAAGTCTGAGATTTCCCATGGTACAATGGTAAGAGTCCTGGCTTTTATTTCAAAATTGAATTCTTGTCACGCATCAGTGTGACTTTAGGCAAGTCATTTTAGTTTCCTCACACATAAAATGGCAAGAGGAGATGGTGGACTAGAGAGCCTGAAAGGTAATCTTTGAGCTCTAAATCGCTGATATTTATTAGGCACTGTTTCTCTTATTTCCTAAGTAAATACCACTGCCCAATATAAGGAAAAAATATACCTTACTCAATTCACTTTCTGGGTGATGGAGAGGCAATGGGACTGATTAATTTCAGATAAGGTCAAAAACAGTCCAAATAATTTTAATAACCTCAAAACAAAACAGGGCCCTCTTCAAGAAAAAAAAAAGATGGTTAATTGGTCAACATTTATATTTTTCTCTGCAAAGAATCATTTCATCTATTTTACGCACATGGAAGCACATACGCACATGCACACCTCTGCATATCTTATTCATTTCTTTTGTTTTTAAATAGGATTACAAGGATGTCTCTTTATGCTAACTTTTGATAGTATTTTTAATATGTTATATTGTTGAGATGTCAAGTAACTTCTGATTATTTATTTTACTGACTGCAGGCTGTTAACTTTTCCTCGGCATGATTGTGTGTCTGTGTATGTGTTGTATGTTTTATCTTTTGTCTACAATACAGCTCTTGTCTAAATCCTTTGCAGTGGCATCTGCTGGGAAAATCTGGGATTACAAGAAGGGAATAACAACCCCCTCCCCCACTTATATTCTCTCACCAACCCCAGCATTTAGATAACTCTGATGAACTCTGACTGAAGGAACTCAGTATGTTGCCTTGACTAAGCAGAGGTAAGAGGGGCTGCATTTTTAAGGAGGCCACATGTACCCATTAGAGAGGCAGTGGCTTCTCACCTACCACATGACCATAATACTTTATTTCACTGCATGCTACTGAAAGAGATACAATTATCATGCTGAGAATTCCAAACTCATTCCATACTGGGGGATAGGATAACAAGCCATACAACCCTCCAGTCAGCCTCTCAGAATATTAACATTCAAACATTCTCTGACGATCTGCTGGGACGAGTAGAAATTGACATCAGAAGAGAAGACATTTAGGCATGGGGCCACAGCTATATTAAAACGAGACCTCATCTACATCCTTTCATGCATGGCTACCCCGATATAAGCCCGACTACATAAACAAACTTTTCCTATTACCAGGACACCCCTTATCCACACACCCATCAGTCAAGCTCAGATACTTGTTGCCAGCTTGAAGATTTATAGGCTGGGGCTGTTTTCCCTGAAACTGCTTTATATTTCCATTGACCCGCCAGGGTAGCAAGATGTTCAGATTTTGCCTGAGTCTTCACCCAGCCCATTTACAAAGCTAATTCTCCTTCCTGAACCTCCCCCCATCCCTCCTCTTTTTTCGATGCCAGGTCAGGATTTTGGGCTCCTAAACCAGATTCTTTCTTTATCCTAAGTAAAATACAGTTGCTAGCCCCTGTGCTCCTGGACAGTGATGGTACTGATTAATACAGTTTTTTCAAACCAGAAGAAAACCATCTTGGATCCTGACTTTAGATGAATTCCTAGCCTTCCCTACAAATGCACAGACGGACATGCACACACACACACACACACACACACACAGACACACACACACACATTCTACTGTACAGTCAATGCCTTCTTGAATCTGTAGCTAACCATCTCATTAGCATTCTTGCCTCCGCCGTGTCTCACTTGCAGCAACAGAGGGCTGAGCAAAATGCAGTAGAACAGGGACAGAGACGGTGCTGGCAATCATCTCGATGCAGCCTGCCGAATGTAGGGGGGTGAGGGGATGCAGCAAAGCAAGATTAATAACCTTGCCATAATCCCGGGCACCCTGGAAGGAGACACCTCTGGTGACTGACCTGCTCCTGTCGTGATTAATCTGGCTGGGAGAGAGTGAGCCGGAATATCCACCTAGGTCTAGGGGTGGAAAGGTGGGGGCTCGGGTTTTGGTGTTCTATGGATTCTCCACCCATCTGAGAAGGTAGCAGTGAGCTATACCATCTGCGGCACAAGGCAGCGATTGGAGGCTACCCCTGACAGTTTGCACTACAGTGGTGTGTGTGTGTACGTGTGTGTGTGCGCCCCCTGTGAGTGTGTGTATGAGAGAGAGAGAGATTCAGTGGGGACAGATAGAGGGGGAAAAGAGAGCAAGAGAGCAAGGGAGAAGGAAGGAGAGAGAGAGAGAGAGAGAGAGAGAGAGAGAGAGAGAGAGAGAGAGAGAGAGAGAGAGAGAGAGAGAGAGAGAGAGAGAGAGGGAGAGAGAGAGAGACAGATCAGGTAGAGTAGTAGAGTGTACAGTGAGAGGTTTCTAAGGAGTGAAAACATTACCCAAGCCCCTGAAGCTCACCTTCTGGTCCCTTCTCTTCCACCTGTCCTCACTTTTCTCCTTTTTGCTATCATCTTTGATGAGTTTTTGGACTTACTTTTTTGGGGTCATCTCTTGGGTATATTTTTCTGGAAGACCAGATCAATGGAATCTTTGAAAACTAATCGTTTTTCTCCCATGTGACTTTTCAAACAAAAAGAAAGAAGGAAGGAGAGAAAGAAAAAGATAAAGAAGGGAAGAGAAAAAATAAAGACATGTAATAGCTGGAAGCATTTATATTTTCCTTGGAGAAGTTTGGGGCCCCATTAGGAAGGTAAGTTATGGGACTAAGATCTCTGTCCTGTTTTCTTGTCATAATTATGCTTATTGTTGCTTATGGGAGATTTACATATAGTTTATGAAGACATCTGAGAGGAGAGGAAGGCATTGGAAGTACGCTGTGGGTGGCATGAGGGGGGGCTTTTTCGTGCCAACAAACATTATTTCCATTTGTATGCTACCCTACCCCCTCCCTGTTCTGCTTCTTTTGTTGATCTAACACTTCCCGAGAAACCTATGAATATATTCAGTGGTGATGGGGTTGGGGGAGGTAATGGGGGGGGGGGATGGTAGAGAAGAAAACTGACCCTAGTCCTCTCTTATCCCTTTTGGAGGGGAGCTGTTGGGTAGGGAGTCTTTTTGGTAGGAAAATGTCTATGTGGTGAGGCTGCCAGTCAGAGGATAAGTAATGAACCCAAGATAGGGGAGCTGATAACTTACTGGAAGTGTTCTGTATTTTCCTAAACCCTCTTTTCCCCTACCTACTCAATCTGTGCTGGAGTGTCCTGAACATGAGCAACACTGAAAGCTATTGCTGCTTGCTCTTAATTGAAGCAAATGAGAGCCAAGTGCAAATTGTTTAGTATTTTGAACCTCTTTTTATGCCTTAAGTTTCTTTGCTATTGCATCTCATTAACCTTTCTGAGTGCAGTTGCACTGATTAAGACTAGAGGCTTTCCTGATTTTTGAGCATCTCCTAATTCTACGTGGACTAGAAAGAAGGAAGTGCATTTACAAATTGCTTTTAATTGTCTCCTCTTGGCTGTCAAAGCAAGTGGTATCAGGCAATGAGGGGACATGGGTAAACTGTCTTGCTAATTCAATGCCCATTAGTATTTCTCAGGGTTCTCTACCCACTCACCCTTTCACCTCCCAAAGGGTTTTGCAGAGACTGGCTCCCCCATTTCCATTCTGAGGTTATTTAAATCAAGCAAAATACCATTTCATTGTGAGAACATCCCATTTCCCCTGGCCCGGAGTATTTTTATCTCTGCATTCGCGGCACTTAGCCTCCCTCAAGAAGTGCAAACCGCCTGTAAATATGTTACTGAAATGCCTAGATCCCAGGTGGATGAACTTGGAGTATTCCCCACTCATTTAAGGAAGAAGACTGGCTCTTCTCCATAGAAATAGAAATGCTTGATATCCAAGAGAAATGAATCCATTGTGGACCATAGTTACTGCTGGCACATGAATATAAATAGATGACAGATATGTTAACTAAATAGAAGAGACATCAGCAGTAAGTATACCTAGGTTATTTCTCCTTATGGTGTGAAACGAATCAGTGTATCTAGTACTGTTTGAGATTTGGGGGCATATGGTTTTATACTAATGGGAAGACCATGAAAGCATCAGAGCTAGTGAAGAGAAATGGTGATTGTCAATATTCTATCTATATCTATATCCCTACCTATATTATTGCTGATAAATGTGAGATCTCTACATGTCATTCAAAACTTAATGGAAGGACTGTGCTCGAATATGATCATGCCCCATCTTTTCCTTCTATTTCATGCTGCCTGCAGATAGATAGGATATTGTTTTGTTTTATTCCTCCTCCTACCCCTTCACCTCACACCATCGCAGCATTTTTGGAGGAATTAAAGGAGGGAAGCTATTAGAGGTGTTCTTTGGGTTCTGTATAAGTGACCATTCCTGTGGACAATGTAAAAAAAGAGCAGAGAAGCTGGGCTTCTGTCACAAGCTAATTGACTACAGAGCTTTCTCTAGTAATGGTACTTCTTCCTGATCCCAACATTTTCTTTTATGACACACAGGGTTCAGCTCATCTTACCTCATCAGGAAAGGGACTATTCTCATTTAAGTTGAGTCTGAGGGGAGGAGGGGTGAAGTAAAAGCGTCTAAAGAGAATCTCCCAACAGCTTCGTTTCTCTTTGGTGGTCAAGGTAGTGGAGACACAGAATCTTGTGTATAGAAAAAGAATGGGGGGGGGAGGTTTGGGGGCAGGGAATGATATAAATGTAATATATATACATATATGTATATTTATATACATATATACTCACCTCTTCAGGGAAGAGGAAGAGAGAGCTGAATGTAGGTAGATGACCTTCCAATCGCAAAACATAAGAACAAACTCAAAATAACATCAAGCAATTAGAAACTGCCCCAACCTATAAATGAACAAGATCGACACTATTGAATAGTCAGCACTTTATCAAACTTCAGCCTCTGGGACAGTAACCACGGTCCTCCAGTTCAAGTGTTTCAGCCTAGGAGTGTTGGATAACCTGCTTTGCCACAATTCCTGCACTAGGAGTAAGTTTTGATAAAATGTTGCTCTGAAAGTTTGCAAATTAGCAACTTTATAGAAGAAGGCTTTTAAAATGTATGGTATCTCCACCACCGCCTTATCCCACATAAATCATCACCCACTGTACGTAGATTTATACCTACCATCTTCTTAGATTATTTGCAACAACCGCTCTAAGAAATAAAAAAGATAGAATCTTAACCTTTGAGTGATGTTTAATAAATGCAATCACTGGGCCCTCCAAATGTGGCAGTATTTTTATTAGTGCTGAGAAGATGCTGAAAATACAATCAGGGATTCAGGGTGAGTGAGTGTAGATATTGCAACTTTCCTGCTTCAGGTATCGTAGGAAAATTCAGCAATTCAAAGTGTTTTAGGATTCTCTAAATCTGCCAGTGTTGTTGAGATTTTAACAAGAAGGGGGAAAAGAAGGAAGGAAGGAAGGAAAGAAGGAAGGAAGGAAGGAAGGAAGGAAGGAAGGAAGGAAGGAAGGAAGGAAGGAAGGAAGGAAGGAAGGAAGGAAGGAAGGAAGAAAGGAAGGAAGGAAGGAAGGAAGGAAGGAAGGAAGGAAGGAAGGGAGGGAGGGGAAGAGAGGGAATGAGAAGGAAGAGAAAGAGGAAGATGAGGAGGAGGATGAGGAGAAAAAAGAGAAGGTTTTGTTAAGACCAGGAGAAATGGCTTTAAATTGAACATGGTTCTTGTTGTATATCCAGTTTTCTTTCAGTGCTCAAGGTTTTTTTCTCTTGTACTATGCCAGGGTGATGGATGTCTTTGTGTAGAGTAGTGCTGGCTTTCTTCCTCAGAGAATACAGGAAAAATAACTGCCACCATGTAAAGAGAGGCTCCATGGCCCAGGTACCAGGGAGAAGGTGAGCTGGAACATTTTCATCTTTCCACCCCACTCTCTGAAAGAAACGACAAGGCATTTCAATGAATGAATTGACAAAATCTTGTGTTTTTTTTAGGATTTGGAACAGAATAAAGGGATTTCCATTGCCAGATACTTGTTTGTTTGTTGGTTGGGTTTCTTCTCTCCCACATCACTCAAGTCAACAAACCAACCCCAATGAGTGGAGAAGTCCTAGCTTGGCTTTACTTCTTTAAGGCTCAAGATAATATATGAATAGCGCTCTCCCCTCAGTAAGAAACTGAACTGAGCACATGAGAAATTCAGCATGGAAAATCAGGAAAGGAAACCAGGGACTACCATCCTTTACCCTCACACCCTAGAGAGCTGAAGACTTGCACTGAGGTCCTTGACAGCCAGTCACTGAGAGGAGAAGGAGGACCAGAGCTGACAGAGCTTGGGGCTCTGAATGCTGAGTCACCACATCAGGCTGCAGCTGTAGGCTGGTGAAAAGTGCTGATATGACGATTGGCACTGAAGTAAACCAGGACAAACCACAATTACAGAACAGTGAGTTGCCAGTGGGTTGGAGTTTGACCTGCTGGTCCCATATTTTAATCACAGAAGCCAGTGACCAGAAAGGATCTAGGACTGACCCTATAGCACCCCAGTGGAGTTCTTATTTTTTATACCAGTGTCTCATATTTGTTTGACTATAAATTTGCTTTTGGTAACCCTAGTAAATAGTGGCAGTTGTGCTGAGCAAGAATGTCTCTCTGATGGCAGGAAAGTTTATATGTACTACTATTTCTTCTTTCCACTTAAAAAAAATCCCTCAGAATTCCCCAGTGAATGACAAAATGAAAGAGAAGCTAATTAGGATGAGGATAAGACAGGGGCTTTGGAGCAAATTAAATCCATCTAATTTTTCAGTAGCAGGGGGTCTCCATGTGGGACCCCCTAGAGGTCCCAGAAATGATGAGGTCATTATTAGTCCATTCATTCTGTCACTTTTAATTTAGATCTGGATTTACTTGACTAAGCAGCTATAACTAGGGTATCAGACTCTGGGTATTCCCCTAAGCCTTTAAACATCTGTTCTTTGGGATGAGGAAGACCTAAATTCCACTACCTGTGAGAGATATTGTCTGTGTGATCTTGGCTAAGTCACCTAACTCCAACGCTCTGGACCACTGGCTAAGACTATAAGTCTTAGAAAAGATGCTTATTTGTTTCATTAGAGGAAGACTCCTCTAGAAGTATTCTAAACCACAGAGATCACCAGTTGAGTCCTTAATGACTTTCTTTAACGGCCACATTGGGAGGTGTCATGATTTCTTATTGGGGGCCAGTAGGTAAAGTGTGATAAATGTAGTGTTCCATAATGCTGAGGTATCCTAGAATAAATAACAGCTCAGAATCATCCTGGAAGGTGGAGCCCAGGAAGACACAGATTGAAATCTTGCTACAAGTCTCTGTTTCTGTCTGCCTGGGCAAGTCACTTGATTTCTTTGACATGATTTAAAAGAATGTTTTTTTTGTTTCTTTGTTTTAAAAGTACTAACTCTGTGTAAAGAAGTCAGGAAAGACACAGAAAAGACAATCCCTGATCTCAAGGAGTACACATTCTAATAAGGTGAAGCAACACAGAGAGGAAAGACAGAAAGGTCCAAAGATCCTTAGGGTATAGCTATAAAAACATATGGCAATGTATCTTTTTCTTATTGCAATTTCTATTGAAATGGGGACAATACCAAGCATTTCTATCCCTGGATTGTAGTTGAGCTCAACTGAGATAAGGATTGAGAACAGTTTGGGGATTTCATTGCAATAGTAAACTCCCAGGTGAAGAAACTGCCTGTAACTAAATAGATAAACATTTTCTCCACAAGTTATTATCTTAGGAAAATGTCTGAGCTAAGTGCCTCAGTGGAAACCCTGGGTCTGGAGTCAGGAAGACTTGAGTTCAAATCTAGCTTCTTATGTGACTCTGTGCAAATCACTTAATCTTGTTTACCTCAGTTTCCTCATCTGCAAAATGAACTGGAGAAGGAAATGCCAAAGCATTCCAGTATTTTTGACAAGAATATCCTGAACAGGATGACAAAGCATTAGGCATTGATGAAAAACAACTGACCAGCAACCACCTATATCATTAATGTCAAAATATGTAGTATCATAGTGGACTGAGTGTTGAGCTTCAAGTCTGGAAGACCGATTTTCTATTCTATTTATGCTTAGTAGCAGTTTGACCCTAGACAAACACTTAACCTCAGCTTGAGGCAGTTTTGTTCAAACTGTTAAGAATCTGTTATCAAGTTTTGTGGAGTACTCTCTGACATGGAGCAACTCACAGATCCCTAACACATTGCCATTACACAGTAGGAATCTAGTTGCCAATCTTAAGATGGTACTAACTGAAAGTGTAGCCCCATTCAATGTTCATTTCCTGGTACAGTAGTGCTCTTTATACAGTAAGAAATGACTAGATACTAGAATGAGCTTCTTCCTCTTTAAAATGAATTAGAAGCTTGGTCTACACAGCCTTCTTAGTCCACACTGCAAAGGTTGCTCAAGGAAATGAACAGAATTATCTAAAGCCTTGAACTTGTCCTGGAGAAGTAACCTCTTCTAGAATATTCATTGTATTTTCAGTTTCTCTGCTAAGCTTCATAGGACAACTGGGCTATTAAGTTCAGATTGAGAGAATTGGTGGAGGTAGGGAGCTGGCGTAGGCTAAAACAGCAATCAGAAGAACTATATTTGACTTCAACCTTCAATTCTTACTAGTCATCTGACCTTGGCAAAATCAAGTCCATTGTCGAAGACTCAATTTCCTCCTCATCAAAAAATAGTGATAACCTAATAGAGTTCCTGTAGAAAATGGTCAGGTCAGGAGGTTTTAATCATTTCTAAGGTATGTGTCAATGGATTCTGCTGGCCTTATGTGTGAACTATCTCTATTACCACTTTTGTGGAGTTCATATCTTCCAAAAAGAAATGAAAGTGTCTAGTACATGGGCTCTTAACTTTGTGTATGGGGATAGATTTCAAGGGGTTTATGACTTTGAATGGGGAGGTGTAATTATTGCTAAACTCTCTCTGAAATTGTGTTTTTGCTTTGATTGTTAAAAAGAAAAGAGAAACACACACACACACACACACACACACACACACTACTCTCAGGAAGGGTTTCATTGGCTTCACTAGAAGGCCAGCAGAGTCCATTGACACATACTTTACAAATGGTTAAAAGCTCCTATTCTATTGGGAAGATGGACATCTCTCCAGATTAAAATTCTAGAATTCTAATTCCTATTCCAGCTTTCCCTAGGGAACATTAAGTATAAACCAATAGCTTCCGGATAGCGTCCTGACCTGACCAAGATCATTTTCTACAGGAACTCCATTAGGTTAGATGAGAATAATCTGTCTTTCCTTAAAATAAGAATAATAACGTCACTTATTTTGTCTCTATAACAATGGGACAGTAATGATAATGCAATGATGATATATGAAAGGCACATTGCATGTTACATATGTATGTTTATATTTACATATACATATATATGCTTCTTGAAACAGGCTGCTTTATTTTTTGTCATTGTGATTCACTGTACCTTTTCGGTAGTTACTAAATGTTTGTTGGTCTTACCTTATTGGAGCTTAGTAACACTTATGGGGTAGCTAATACAGGCATTTTTCTGCACTCTCATTTTACAGATGAGATAATTGAGCCTTAAAGTAGCTAAGCCTCTTGTTCCTGGTCACCCATTAGAAGGTAGGATTTGAGCTCAGATTTGACTCCAAGTCTATTAATTTAACCACTCTACCAGACTATCTCTCATGAAGGTTGACTAAAAGAGCTTGAATTGCTTATAAAGCAAATTCCCCATAATGGTTTTACGACTGCTGTTGTTATTGTTACTAGCATTGATCAATGTTGTGGATTAAAATCAGTTTTTAAACAAGATGATGATTTACTTAAACCTTATTGTTCCATTGAACATAATTTTCAGAGTGAAAATATCTCCTTGGTTGTTGCAGATTCTTAGTTGTTATGGTTACATAAGGTTAATGGTTTTGACAAAACATATACATGTAAATGTATACGTGTATATCTCTCTATATCTCTGGCTATCTATATGAGAATGTGGGTGTGGGGGTGATTTAGTGCTCATTTTGGAGCAGGAGATGACAAGGCATTAAAAATGAACTCAGAGGGGCTTTCCCTGATCTTTCTCTCTTTCAAATGAACTCTATATGAATTCCTTTCTTGCTTGTACAACAGTTCTCAATGAAATCATTCGACCAATCAAATAATATGATAAGAAGAATATTGATAATCGGTGGTAGGTGTTAGATCTCTGACATCATTGGTAGAGGGAACTTCATATACTATATTGATATAGAGAAAACTCCTTCTGCCAAGGCAGGCCAGCACAGTCTGTTCAAAATATCTACTTAGTATCTTGGACCTTTAAGAGTTTAAGTGGTAGGTATAGGGTCACACAACCAGTGTGTGTCAAAAGCTAGGCTTGAAGCCAAGCTTCCTGGCCTCAGTGTAGATTTTCAGTCCAACAAACCACACTATTTCTCAATAACAATAACAGCTGACATTTGTACAACTCTTTGACATCTCCAACATTCTTTTTACACATTACATCTTTTGAGCCTCATATGCCATAGTAGACACCCCAGAAAAGAATTGAATAACACCATATGTAATTTTGCCCTAAACTGTGAGGTGTTGATGAACCAGTATGTACTTTAGTCAATCCCAGTCAAAGTAACTGATGAGGACTGAAGAAGTCAAGGAAGGTTTTTGTTAGGAGATTGGACTTAAGCTGGACCTTGAAGATAGGAAGGTTTAGGTAGACAGAGGAGAGAGCAGAAAATGATCCTGGCAAGGGCGGGTGGCATGAACAGAGGTATGACATGCAGAAAGAGTAAGTTGCGCCCATGGGATGGGGAGCTGGAAAGTCAGCCTCGAGAAATGGATGTCTATGTAGGAAGAGGAAACCTCTTTGGACAGGCAGGGTGGGGTGGGGTTATGAAAATAAAGAATTTGAAATCTAAACCTAGAAAGGGACATTTGATTTCATTCAACCTAATCCCTTCCTTACAGGAAAGGAATGCTAGTCCTAGAAAGATTAAATAAATATCCCAAGATCAAGTCAAATCTCAGGAATAGGCATTTATTAAAAGCCTACTATATTCCAGACAATACGCCAATTTCTATTGACAAGGGTGAGTGGCAAAGCTGTGATTTAAACTCAGGTCTTCTGACTCAAAATATAATCTGTGCATGATAATGGCACCATATGTCTTCTTAAATAGAGACTTTTAGATTTGAAAAGGTAAGAAATTAAGAGATAAGTCATCAAAGAGTTTTGATCACGGAAGGGACACAATAAAAGCAGTATTTAAAGAAGATTAGTCCATTACTGGCATGAGTTAATAAAATTGTTCTTGAGATATTGTCTGGGTTGTTTGAGTATCAGTGAGTTGCTGACCTCATAGAGACAAGGAAAAGATGCTCTCTGATCGTCAAAATTTATGAGTATTTAATAGAACACTAACTTTAACTCCAATGCTAACCCTAATTCCAAAGTGTTAAAGCTGAACATTCTAAAAATTCCATTGGCAGTGCAGGCATTAGATAATCAGGGCGTATGATCCCAGAATTGTGAAAAATTGCCAATGGTATAAATATCATCTGTAACAATAAAAATCTGACTCAACACTTCAGATCACATGCTTTGATCACTGTGTCAATACCATGAACTGTACTAGGCATTTGAGATAACAGAGGTAAATAAAATGCTGTCAATTCACCAGCTCTTACAGCAGGACTCTACAAAATGGGTATGATTGGCATACCGGTGCCCAACTGGGCATGAGTCAGTGTTGAGAAACTAACAGCCCCACGCATAAACAATCATCATTACAATAATTCGGGGCATTCAAACTCAGCCTGATCCTCAGCTTCCTGTTACATGTTTGTTCACTGTCCTTCAAGTGCAGATGAGTCAGGTAGGGGCTGACTTTTGGCTGTAAACTGAACAGGGAATTGGGCAGAAGAGGAGACCCCTCCTTAGGAAAAAATTGGGGGTATAATCCAAGAAAGGAAGTAACTCAGAAACTATGGCAGGGCAGGGAAATGAGGTTGCTTTCTTTCTTTGTTTTTATTTCATTTTGTTCCTGCCCTCAGCCTCTAACTCTATCACCAACCTTTGTAAAATCAAGGTCCAAAAACGAGATGGACAGGGAAACAAGGATCACAAGCCAGGGAATTTTGCAGGTTTTCTGAAAAGGTATGATCATAGTCTCATAAATTTAGCATTGGAAGAAACCTTAGAAACTATCGACATCAATCTTCTCATTTTATAATTGAAGAAAAAATGAGGTCAACAAAAGTTAAGTGACTTAAATAAGGTCATGCAGGTAGAGAAAAAGGAAGGCTAGAACTGGGGCCTCTGACTCTAAACCAGCGTTTTATTTTATTTTCCCTGAACCATGATGGGTGATAATGAAATGACAGTTTTCTCTCATCATCATATGACTCTAAGTATTTGATTTTGGGGCTGGTTAGGGTCATTTCTCCAGTCTTTCTGGATCCATGGTGCCCCTGTGCCCACAGATTTGGAGAGTATGCCAAGTATTTCCCTCAATCTGCTTTGAGATAAGACATGCTTACACTGTCCCAATGCAAAACATTTCTGGTACACACAAATTCTTCTGCGTGCTGATAAAGGTAGTATTTGTGACCAGAGAACTAAATAGGAAAGAATGAGCAAAGCTAAAGTCTGGGGAAATGAATTAGCCTCCTTCACATACTATGGTTCAATCAACTTCCTTCCCTGAGATGCTTAAAAGCCTTTTCCAGATGTGACCTCACTTATGCTCCCAGTTTCCTAAATGATGACAGATGTAAGTGCCTACAATCATATGTCTTCATGTGTATGGAGTTTGGAAACACAACTCAGATGTTAGATCACAGACTGAGAAGGGATCATGGTGAAACGTCCTACTCCTAAGTGCAGTCACTCAATCACCACGTATTTATTGAAGGTCATTAACTACAACTTGGTAAGAGGCACTGTGACAGAAGAGATTGCAGCACAGGAATTCAGCTTGCCTTGTAGCTATTTCCAGAAAGGTCTGCTGTTTTCATATTGTAACTTTGGAGGGTTATTTAAGGTCTTTTGAAGAATACGGAGATTCCACCACTGGGAATCTTTAACTGCCTGACCTTCCTGAGAGGCTATTGGGTGCAATAAAAAACAACCCAGGGACTGAACTCAGGTTCATCCGTGCATGAGGTACAATCTTGGATAAGTCACTCAGACTCATTTATTCTTAGTTTCATCCTCTGTCAGATAGGAATAAAAATATTTGCATAGCATATAACATAGGATCATGATTAAGATCATGTTCCAAATAGCTTAAAGAGCTCCTAACTGCTCTACTAGGAAGGAGTACCAACCTGATGGTTATATTCACCATGAGGAAATTACTTCTACCAATGCCAGCAAGTCCCTACTTTTTTTAATTTTAGAAAAGTACTTGGAGTACGGAGAAGTTAGGTAAAATGTCAACAACAACCAAAAATGTAATAATAACTTATTTTTCTAGCGCTTTAATTGTTGGAATATGCTTTACGTTGTATTCTCACAACAACCCTGGTAGCTAGGTACAATTATTATTCTAATTTTACAGATGGGGAAACCATTTGGGCAAAAGAGAAGTATCTTATCTAGGCTTACACAGCTATCATGTATCTGGTAGGATTTGAACTCAGGAGTCTTCCTGACTCCAGGTCCAACACTTTATCCATCATGTCATCTAACTCCCCAAATCACAAAACCCATATATGTGTCAGAGGTAGGACCTAAAGTCAGGTTTTCTAGACACTGGGGTCAGATCTGTAGTATTTATGTAAATATAAACCATCATTACCCTTATTAAGTCAAAGACTGTTATATGAAATATACATGTTATTTTAAAAAAGGAACTATTACAGTGGTAGTTTTGCTAGACAGCATTATCAGTGAGGATTCCTATGATGATCAATATTATGGTAGTGGTGAGGGTGGAGGATGATGATGAGGAAGATGATGTAGTCATCCAATTCAACTATTTCATTTTGCATTTGGTAGAATTTAAGTGCCCAGAGAGCATAACTGAGAAGCCCAATGATACACCAAAGAAGCAACACAGTTGAGATTCAAACTCAGATCCTAATCCAAACCCAATGTTCTTTACATTGTGATCATGTGTAATGTAGAAATAATGCTGAATTGTGTTTTGTTATTGTTCAATCATTTAGTCACGTCCAACTCTTTGTGACCCCATGAACCACACTGTACATGGAATTTTCTTGGCAGATGCTGGAGTGGTTCTCCCTTTCCTTCTGTGGTGCAATAAGGCAAAAAGAGGTTAAGTGACTTGCCCAGGGTCACACACCTAGAAAGTATCTGAGGCTGGATTTGAACTCAGGTCTTCCTGACTCCAGGTCCAACACTGTATCCACAGAGCTGTATGAATTATATGTGGCTGTCTATAAAACCAGGTGGCTGGAAGTCCTTCCTTATAACATTCAAGAGAGGAGAGATGAAGGATATGGAGAGTCCTCCAGTAAGCAGACTCATTCCCAACTCCCCTGTAGTTAGAATCTCAATTCTCAAGTGTGAGGTGACCACTATGATACAGCTAGTAGAAGCATTGACAGGTTATACAGGGAGGAAATCAAGCAAGTGTTTTTTGATCATCCCAGCTGTGTGAAGAAGCCAAAAGGCATGGAGACAGGTCTCAATAAAAGGATAAATGTAGCTCACATTCACAAGAAATTTTTGATGACAAAGACCTTCACATTTGTTCTCTTTCTTGATCCTCATAACAATCCTGAAAAGTGAGCAACACAAGGGTTATTTTTACTATGTACTAGATATAACATTTGGTGACAGTGAGGTGAAGGGATTTGACTTTTGTCAGCTAGAAAGTTCATCCAAGATTTCCTAGCAGAAAGCCCAGTCCTCTAAGGAAGTAATATTGTGTAGTAGCTAGAGAGTTGGATTTGGAGTCAATTAATCAGTAAACCCAAAATAATTTATTAAGTCCATACTTTGTACTAGGTAGCTCATTAGGCATCTGAACAGCTGGTTGGTTCAGGGGATAGAGCATCAGTCAGAAAGAAATGAGTTTGAATCCTATATCTCAGACACTAACAGCATGACCCTGGGCAAGTCACTGAGCCTTCCTGGGTCTCAATTTCCTTTATATTGGAAATAAATTTAAAGTAGACTTAGTAATAACACGTGCCTCTAAAGGTTGTTAGGAGATAACATATGAAAAGCACTTTGCAAACCTTCAGGTTCTATATAAATGTTAGTTATTATTATAAGACATTGGAGATAACAGAGAGAAATGAAATTGGTCCTGCCTTCAATGAGTGTATTCTAAGTAGTCACAGGACATAGGTTCTAGTTATGTCTCTGCCATTTATTAAAAGGAGTGACCTTTAGCTATAAATGCTGATTGATATCATCACGTTAAATTTTATATGTATATGTAATAATAGACAACCATACGGGATAAGGAGCATACCCCTGGAGGCACCCCAAGCCCACCCCTTAGAAGAGGAAAAAAATTAAATGAACATCTGCATCTTTTTTTTTTATTTACAAAGGGTTTCATAAAACATATGCCAATATAAACTAATATTCACAGTTTTCTATATGATATATACGATAGATACCCACATACATACATACCTGTGTACTCATATACATACACACACCTACATGGGATTGGATTAGATGGTCTCAAAACTCATCCAACTCTGAATCTGTGATCTTAAATGGTCAAGAAATGCTAGAATTGAAACCCCAGCCTCTGAGGTTTTCTTATCCCTAATATGAAGCGTTGAATTAAATGACCCCTAATGATCTTTCCAGTTCTACTTGCTTCTGAATGACCAAAAAAAAATCTAGATTTTAAATTCCAACCTCTGATATTTAATAACTCAGTGAACAAGGTGGAATCATTCAAACTCTCAGTTACTCACTTTCATCGTTTCAAAAAAATGGGATGATGATGATGATAAATAATTGTTTTTCAAAGTTGATAGTGCTATGTAAATGCTAGTTCCTGTATTTTTTTTCTTGCTTTCCCAGATGCCAAAGTCAGTATTTAATGAACTGACCTATTCCTTCTCTTGGTTTCATACACAGAATCAAAAGAGCCTGGGACTGAGGTCTCTTTCAGATGTAAAACTATGTGAGCAGAGACACCTCATTTGATCGGAGACAAGAAAGTCTGTTCACGATCATGTTGAGAAGCTATTTCTAACTAACAGCAAAAGTGGCTGCAATCACCTCCGCATTCACCTGGTCTAAAGTTACAATTTCCAATTGTCTCTTGGCTCCTAAAAGGTTTATTGTCTTCTTTCTTGTATCTAACCAATAGTTTCATTTATTGTATTCGACATTACAGATTCTCCATATCCTTAATGATTTGTGTATGCAAATCTATATTGACCCCCTAAGATTGCAAGATTTCAAAGGGTAGGACAATGTCTATATGTAATACTTACAGATTTTTATTTTGGTGCGGGGAGAGTAGTGCTTTCAGTCTTAGGTCTCTTAACCTAGAATCTATGGACTTAAAAAAATGATAACTGTTTTTCAGTTTAATTGGTTTCTTTTTAATCCCATGCCTTCTTTTAAAATTTTTATTTATTTAAAAACATTGTTGTGAGGAAGGGTCTTTGAGGCTTCACTGGACTCACAAAAAGATCCATTACACAAAAACAGTTATGAACCTGGGTGTTAGAGATCTACTAGAATCACTAAAAAGCTAAATGCCTTCCCCAGAATCACATAGACAGTTGGGGTTAGAGGTTAGACTTGAAGCTAGAGCTCTGTTGTATCCATTTACATTTACTTATGGGCACCAGTGACTACAAATGGGGACAAGAAATGATTTGTCTTGATGATGGAGAGGTAGCATGTCAAAGTGCATAGAATGGTGGTGTTAAAATCAGGAAGATGTGGCTTCCAGTTCCATCTCTTCCATATAGTGACAAGTTTCAGATAAATTGTGGATCTACATTGGTAGAAGAAGCTTCCCCCTGTGAGCTCCTTAAGCCAATACATCCACAATTCTGAAAAATAAAAAACATGGCAGGATGTAATGAATGTATTTGCTAATTTTTCTTCTCTGCTCCCAGTGACAATGAGCATCTGAACGTCAATGTAAGTGAGCGTCTTTGCCTCTTTCTTTTCATTCTCTCTCTCTATGTAAACGCATGCTTACTTACACAATGTAACTTTTTGCAGACAGTGATTCTTCTTGAGATACATATACTGCCTTTAAGTGAAACATTCAAAATCTTAACCATTGGGTTCCTATTTCAGTAGCCAACATTCAAACAGTTTCGAAAGTGCTAGGTAATCTTGCCTCAAACACAGCCTCACTGACAACATAGTGTCATGTGGATCCAGTTCTAGAGACAATACTCACGCCTGAGCTGCTGTGCTCATGAAGTCTCTGCTCTCTGCTCCCCCCAATCTCTCCATCTTGCCCTTGACCTGTCATGCGTCACTGCCTGTCTCTGTGACATCCGCCTTTGGATGTCTCACTGCCTACTCAAATCCGATTCTCATCTATTTCCATCACTGTCAGCACCACTGACTGCCTTCATGTTCTCCCCACATGAGAATCATCCATGATTCCTCATGCTCAGGCCTTGGAAAGAACTTGTCTGCCACAGGCTCCTGAGCCTTTATATTGTCACCTCCACTGGGCATGTCTTTTTGCATGCCGTGTGTAATGTCCTCTGCCTCTCCTTCCTTCCTGATTCCTCCCGATTGCTTGTCGCTCCTGTACTGTATTACTGTGGAGGTCATTCTCCGATGACACTATTGTATCCTTGCATGTTTATTTCAGTTCTTCTCCCTCTTCCTTTCTCTCTCTCTCTCTCTCTCTCTCTCTCTCTCTCTCTCTCTCTCTCTCTCTCTCTCTCTCTCTCTCTCTCTCTCTCTTTCTCTCACACACATTTTTGAATTGTATCCATCCATCCATAATTCACTAAATAGTGAGTACTATGCCAAGCACAGAAGATGTGAAATATAAAGAGAGGCATAAGACATAATTCTGACACTCAGGGAATTTGCAATCCAGATATAGAGGAAAGGCATACGTGAAAAGAAATGCAGCAATACATGGCAAATGTGGAAGAAAATCAGTACAGGTTATAAAGAAAAATTTCTTGATTTGGAGTCTATATATCTTGAGTATACACACACTCACACACACATATATATGTATATATGCACACAAATATGTATATACACATATGTATGTACACATATGTATATACACATATGATATTTATATGTTTATACATGTATCGTGCATATGTAATATTTCCAATATTGTTAGTTTCCTGGTATTTCTGTATATTTTATTTTATTCACTTAAAAACATGATGATGAGGTCTATAGGCTTTACCGTACTGCCAAAGGGTTCAGTCACACAGACATGTACACACACACAGAGAAAGTAAGACCTCTCACCTTAGAAAGTTTCTGTTAGTTAGTCAACAAGCATTTTATTCTTTTGAGCTTGATAAATTTCAGATACTCTATGAAGCCCAAGATGATATAGAAAAAATGCAAACAAGAAAAAGTAAGATAAAAGAAAATGCCGTCTCTTCCCTCAAGAAACAAACATTCTAATGATGAAGAAACCAGTGTGTTCTGGTAGGGGAGAGAAGACTGAACAAGAGATAGAAGTTTAGCTGTGTCTTGTAGCAAGGGCAGGACTTGGGTTGCAGGGAGGAAAGATCTTTGTAGCTGGTAAAGCAATCTGGAAATGGTGGCCAATTTTGTCATCCTTAGGATTCCCTTGTTTCTGGGAAGGACATCTTAGGTACTTATACCCTGCTTATGACACATAACCCTGATAGACAGTGAGGATGCCTCCAGCTGCTGTGCTCAGTAAAGAGACAAACTGTGTATAACTTAAAAACATCCAAAGGTACTAAATGGTGCAGGGGAGGCTGCTCTCTGCCCTTCCAGCTTTCTGCATAATTCTTCATTCTGAGTCCCAGAATAGGTAAGATTTCCTGTGCCTTGCCTGTGTGGCTGCCAGTTTTCCTTAAACTCCTGCCTAAGAGACTTCAGGCCTCAGATGAAGATTTAGGGCCTGACTCAGGAATTCCCTAAGTTTTGTACTAGGCTTCATGCCGGCCACCGTTGGCTCTGGCTTCTATGTGCTTGGAGGCCAATGGGTACAATGCAGTAGAGTGTGAGAAGCAGATTTAAAGGGCCTTTTGAGAAGAAACAATTGCCTAGGCTATTCTATTAAAATCATGCCTATAACCTGCATGGTATTGAAAGGAGGGCAGTGGGGGCAAAACCCAAACCAAACCAACCAAGCAAACAAAAAACCCCCTCCAAACATGACTCACTGCTTCTATGGCCTTTTATTATTCCCTAACTGCCTTCCTCACAATAGTCTCTGAGGAAGGAGTGCCAGTTATATTGTCCCCATTTATAGGACACTTAGGAAAGTTAAGTGACTTTTACTCATTTATTGATGCCAGGTGCCTGGTACTGTTCTAGGCAATGGAGATACAGACAAAGAAGTAAGTCTAAAAATAAAAATAAGATTATCCACCAGACCTTACGTCTTTCAAGACTGATGCTGCATACCTATGCAAATAAAATCAAAATAAATACCAAACAACTATGAAGCAATTCATTTCAAGCTCGTGAGAGATAGAGGGTCCTGGCAGGGAACCAGGAAAACTTTCTGGAGAGGGCAAGGCTTCAGCTAAAATTTGAATGGATATTTGAATTTTCCCGGGGGGAGGGAGTAGAAGTGAGTTCATTCCCAACATGGAGGGTAGTCTTTGGAAAGGCAAAGAAGGAGAAAATATATAAGAACTAGGAAGAAGGTTGTTCTGACTAGTTTTCACAGGACATAAGACAGAGTAATATAAAACAAACCTGCCAAGATAGATTGGCATCAGGTTGTAAAGGGTTATCAAACAGAAGAATTTGGATAACAAGGAATCATTGGAGATCATTGATCAGGGAAGCAATTTAGTCAAACTTGTGTTTTAGGAGTATTTCTTCCATTACACACCTACTGTGCACAGGCCACTGGGTTAGGTACCTAAGATGCAATGACAAAAAAAAAAAATATTTAGTCTCTAAGCTCAGAGCTGACACTGCACTGGAAAAGACTGGGGTTGGCAATGATGGTAGTATATTTAATGAAATATAAGAAGTAATTGATAGGTCAGTTAAGTGGCACAGTGGATAGAACACTGGACTTCGAATCAAGAAGATTCACCTTCATGAATTCAAATCCTGCTTGAGACATCAGCTGTGTAACCCTGGGCAAGTCACTTAGCCCTGTTTGCCTCCATTTCCTCATCTGTAAAATGAGTTAAAGAAGGAAATGGTAAACCACTCCAATATGTATACCAAGAAAACCCCAAATGGGGTCAAGAAGAGTTGGACATGACTGTGAAGCAACTGATTTGAGTTTGGAAAGTAATTGGGCAGAAGGGAGAGAAACTAAAAAGCTATAAGAATATTTGAAAACTGTAAGGACTTTAAATTGGAGAATCAAAGCATTCATTCAGGAAGGAATATGTGAATAGAGCTTGAAGAAAATTAAAATCCTCAAAGGTGAAGATGGAGAGAGTATACATTCTGTTCCTGGTGGCAAAATCTTATGCGTCTCTGGAGAGACCATGATGTTAGTTTATGGAACAACCAGTGACCTAATTTGGCTTGAAAATAGAGTGTCAGGTTGGGAACTAAGGCATCACAGGTATGCTGGAGCCAGAAGGTGGAAATCTTTCAATGCCAAGCTGAGAAGTTTGCATTTTGTCCTAAAGGCTCTAGGAAAGCAATAAAGCTTGATGTGTGAAATGGTCAGGCTCATTTAGCCCATGCCTAACCTAAGTCAGAGAATCAGAGACTTAGAAGTCGCAGAAAGCTCAGAGACCTTGTAAGGTCTCTTTATTTTACAAATAAGGAAACTCAATTCCAAGAGCCGGAAGGGGCCTCAAAGGCTACAGACATTGGTACAGACACTTTATTTTATAGAAGAGGAAACCGAGGTTTGGGAAAGTCAAGTGACTCGTCCAAAGTCACCTAAGTAGAAAACAATAGACTTAGAATTTGAACCCAGGTCCTTTGACTTGAAAGTCAAATGCCCTTCTCTAAAGTCACTTATCTTCCCACTGAAGATACACCAATAAAATCAGCATCAATAAATTGACATTTCTTAAATAGTATAATGGGAACCACTCTATTAGTTGAGACATTTGGATAATCCTCTCTCTCCATGTGACCACTGCAACATCTCTCTGTATCCTGCATATCCATTTAATTTATTCTATCTCTACTGAGTCCAAGCAACTGGATTTGAATCCCAGTATCTGTATTACCTGGGACAAGTCTCATCTCCTTTTTGATATTCAGTTTCCTCATTCGGAAAAAAAATGCCATAGGACTTACTGACTTTTAATCATTCAACACATCTTTAGTAAGTGTCTAATATGTGCCAGTCACTGTACTGAGTGTGAGGTATGGGGGATAGAAGTACAAAGAAAGAAATCATCGCCACTCTTAAGGAACTTATATTCCAATTGGGGAGGCAAGTGGTGTATGTGTGTATTCTGTCTTGTACTTCCTCTCTGTGACCTTGGATATTTTTTACTTCTGTTCCTGACTTCTTCCCCCCTTGCTTTGGCCCCTGGTACTCTCTAGTACCCTTGTGGTTTGGCCCTGGTGAGAAGCCTTGAGAGACAACCCTTCTTCCCCCACCATAGAACACTCAGTCTGCCTCTCAGTGTTTCCTCAGATTTGCACTGGGCACTCATCATGTCTGCCTGCAGCTTGGAAGCTCCCTTGCCAGAGTTTCTCTTATTGATCAGTATTATTTACTGAATATACAGTATTATTAAATTCCTGATATGCCGACTTATTTACTGAATGACTTCACAAGCATTCACTGGGAAATATAAATATTTTAAAAAAAACACTAGATGATGAAGCAGAAATTCATTGCCACTTCTATAGAACAAATATTATGGTGGTCTATGGAGATGGCATCAATAATTGTTTCATGTTTCTGAGTGTTTGTTTTTAATTGTTTTTAATGACAGTGGAATTTGGGCACATCGTACTCCTGAGTAGAAACCCACCCCCACCTCTGTCCTGCTCTATTACATTTGACCAAAGAGGGGAAATACCAACAAGATTGCTGCGCCATAATGTGTTTGCTAGGCAGGGGATATCTAGCAAGATTTTAGACAGAAGAAGCAGTGTGGGTTATGGACAGAAGATGAGCCTTGGAATCAGGAACACTAGAATCCATGCCTGTCTTCACATGCTATATGACTATGAGCAAATTACTTAACACCTTAAAGCCTGAGTTATCTCTGGAAGACTATAAATTCCAGGGAAGTTATCAATGGACATCAGTAAAAGAGAATTCTTACATTGAAAATTCCTCGTATTCTGAGTGCCCCCCACCAAAAAAAAATGTTCTTCCCCCTGTTAAAATCTTTCTTTATTCAGATCACTGTAGAGATGTCTCTACATTAAAGAATCCTCAAATGAAACTGACCTCGCTTTCATAAAATAGTCTTATAGTACCTTGTATATATCTCCCATTTGCCTAGATTATACAGCTTGGTCTCATTTGGGTACAGTCAAGTTCTGATCAGTGTGAAATGTGAATTAAATGAAGTAGTCACATTATTCAAAGTCACATGGTATACTCCCTTTGGGCTTAAACCAATTACCATATTTCACATAATTATGGCATAACTTTGAATAGCATATATACATATTCATATACACATATATGTATATATGCATACACACATACATATATGATATAAATACATACATACATATGTGTGTATCTGACTATTTCAGACTTCTGGAGGGAAGGGACTACTTTGTTTCTTTCATCTCTGCATTCCCAGTACTTTATCTTACAGGCAGTACATGTTTAATAAATGTTCATTTAAATGTAGGTGATAGGATATTAAATTGGGAAGCACATTTCAGAGTCTAATACAATTTTCTCATCCCATAGACAGGGACACAATGCTTCAGAGAAATGAAGTGATTTTTCTAGACTCACAAGGGAGATAATTAGCAGAACCACTATCCAAACTCATAAACCACTGAATCCAAATTCACAGGTAGTTTCATAATACCATGGTACCATAATACCACTTTCAACTAGTAATTAAGTCTTCTGGAACTATGACCGGTTTAATCCCATTTGTAGGAAGATTATTGATAAATATTGTTTTTATTCAATAGTTATAACCCTGTAACCACCATCCTACTCTATTGTCCTGCTTATGTCAAAGAAAACAGTTAAGTATTGCCAACTACCAGTGACTTTATCTAATGATGTGCATGTAGTATGTCCTCTGGGTCTATTTCCTCAATCCCCATGGTTCCCAATACCTCATCATGTGTTTCTCAATTTGAGTAAACCACTTGAATGCCATTAGCATGTTGTTGTTTGCTACATCCGTTGGCATTTCCTTCCTCTGTCGGCCACTACAAATTCTGTAGAGTGGGTTACAGATTCTAGTAGCCAGTAGGATCTCTTGTACCACAAGATGCTTTCCTGGACAATTCCATTTCAGAATACTTACCCACAATTACTGAAGAAAATATATTAAAACAGAGTCACTATTTTCTCACAGAAGCACAGTGGCTAGGTAAGATCCTTTGGCTTGCCTCACTTATTATGGAGAAAGGAAAGTGATTATTAAGACTGTCAAATGCTCCCTCTTGTATTCAAATTCAGTTCTGACTCAGCACTTTCTGGGCCATTGATTCTTCCAATTCTGCAGACAATTATATGACTTTTCATCCTCACCCAGTACCAGACAATACCAGGAATGCTTGGAAAAAAGCTTCCAAATTCTGGCATGTTAGAATGGAATCAAATGAGACATACCTGCACATCTTCTAGCAAAGGCAAACCTGAATGTGCTCTAAGGACTGAGCTCTTATTGGGCAGTACCCCAATTAGAGATGGATGCCACATTCTAAATGTACTGCCTTCCTCTTCCACCTGGAGCTATTTAAAGAGATGGAGGTACTATTTATCAATTCTTTATCTAGCTTCTAGGAAACTGCACTGAGACTGGTCATTATAGCCTTTTAAATTCTAATTTGGCTTTTTCTTAGTATTTTCATTGAAATTATGGGAGTTATTGTGTATATTGTTCTACTCCTTCCACTTATTTTATTTTTCGTCATTTCAGATAATTTTTACTATCTTCTTTTAACTACTTCAAATTCCTTATTTGTTGCTGAACAGAAATCAATTTCATATATATGTAAAAATTTATTCAGCCATTTCCCATTATGTGATCAACTACTTTGGTTTCGCTTTCCCTAACACACACACACACACACACACACAGAAATAAACACATACTCATACACACACACACACACACACACACACACACACACTGAAGCAAAAACAACAGTGTTGCTGGTAATAGTTTGATGAATATGGGGCATTTCTTTTTTCCTTTCAAACAACCTTTGGGTAGTATTGCAGGAGCGAAACTACTCTTCTATCACTTTAAAAAAATGTGTCACATGGGCAGTAGATTGAAATGAGGTAGAAAGACAGGATTATGGACAGTCTCCTCTAGCTTCTTTAATCGTTGCTATTTAAGACTGGCAAGAGAAGCCTGCAGCAGCACATTATAGAGCCTTCACAGACCTCCTAAGCTGCACAGTCATCTTCACAAAGACCCTTGTCCTGGTAGACTAAAAGTCAGCTTTGTGCTCTAAGTCACTTTGCCCAGTGGGGAATAGTTTTAGCGATGAGAGAAAATCAAAAGTTTGAGAAATATGAACTGGTGTCTGCCTTTTCATAGCTATAGCTACCATGAGGATCAATGGAGATGATGTAGAAAATATTTTACAAACCTTGGAATGCTAATTAAATGTGAGCCATGTAAAATGTCCTTAATGAGAGAGAGAGAGAGAGAGAGAGAGAGAGAGAGAGAGAGAGAGAGAGAGAGAGAGAGAGAGAGAGAGAGAGAGAGAGGGAGAGGGAGAGGGAGAGGGAGAGGGAGAGGGAGAGGGAGAGGGAGAGGGAGAGGGAGAGGGAGAGGGAGAGGGAGAGGGAGAGGGAGGAAGGGAGGGAGGGAGGGAGGAAGAGAGAGAGAGAGAGAGAGAGAGAATGACAGAGACACAGAGACAGAGAAAGACAGAGACAGAAAGTTACACAGTGAACGAATTGGAATTAAGAAGATCTGTATTCAAATCCTCCCTCAGGTTTAGTAGCTGTATGAATCTAGACAAGTTAATCAACCTTACCATGTCTCAACTCTCCCATCTACAAAGTGAGAAGATTGGACTTGATTCCCATTAATGTCCCCTCCAACTCTCAATCTATGCTCTCATGGTGTTTCTCCCCCTTCGGTAGAGGGGGTTTTGGGTGACCTGACATAGCACACTGTAGAATGTTTTCCTATTCATTTATGGATTGAAGTAAAAACTTTTTGAGATTCTTCCTGTTCACAAATATTTTAAGTCAATTCAATGAAACAAACATTTACTAAACTTCTATTATGAAAATGGCACCAATGATATAAAAACGAAACAATAACAAAACCGAAAACAGTCCTTGACTTCAAGAAGATTACCTTCTCTTGGGAGAATTTACTTTGTAAAACAGACGAGTAAATACAATATTTGAGAAGAGAAATGATGTTAAGAAATCAGGAGATCAGGGAAGGTTTCCAGCCAAAGACAGAATCTGAGGTCAATCCATGTCGAGGAACATGGAGAAAGGAGAGGAAAGAGAATACCTGAAAGGAAGTGAAGACCAATGGATGGAACACTTGGTGTTTGAGCTGTGTCTTCAGGGAAGACAAGGATTTAGGGTGGAACAGGATGAGAGGGATCGTATTCCAGACATAGAAATGACTTGTACTGAGGATAATATGTGAAGATAAAATATTGAGCATCCGGTTTGGAAAGGAATTTGTTGGGATCTTAGAATTCAGAAACAGAAAGTTTTAATTAAAGCTGGCAAGGATGGAGGAAACAAGATTGTGAAGAAACTAAAAGGCCACATACTGAGGGGTTTAAATTTTTGTATTGTATGGGAAACAGGGAGCCAGCAATAGTTATTGAGGTGGGTGGGAGGAAGGATGGAGGGGACAAAAAGGAAAAAAGCAGAGAGACAGAGATAGGGAAGAGAAAGCAAAGCAGAGAGAGACAGACAGACCGACAGAGAGATAAGAGAGAAAAGACAGGACAGGGAGGGACAGAGGAGAAGGAAAGAGTAGGGGAAAAGGGAGGTGGGAAGAAAAAAATAGCAGTGTGTTCCATGCTACATCCATTATTCCCCCCACCTCTCCAAAGAAGAGGACTTGTTCATATCTTCTTCGGATCAACTTTTGCCATTATTCAGTGTCTGGCTTCTTCTTCTTCTTGTTCTTCTTCTTCTTGTTCTTCTTGTTCTTCTTTTTTCCTTAGTATTTCTTTTTATTTCTTTGTAGTTATTTTGTTAATTTTTTTCCTGGTTCTGCTAATTTTATTTTGTACCAATTAAACAGAAGGCATCCAAATGCTTCTCTGCTTTCTTCCTAGTCATCATTTGGTAATGCCACCATTTCAGTAGTAAGTATAGTCACTACCCTGCCACACAATCACACCTTCCCTCCCTCTTCCTAAGTGTAAGACTCCCCACCCCCATAATGGTCCTCTGGGCACCATCCCCCTTCTTCCACTTCCAGACAGGGAGCTTGGATTTGGGACAGAAAAATGACTAAACAGGCAGGGAAGAGGGCAGGGAGGAAACATCCATCACACTCTGTGGTCTGGCACAGAAAACACCCAGATTCCCCTAGGTTCTAGAACATTACACAGTAGAACCTAGGTAATCTTATCAGAAATAGCTTAAACAGAATGTCCCCCTCCCATTGCTTTGCTCAGGACATTGCTTTTCAGCTGCAAAGTTTGGCTTGCCCAGCCACGCATATCAAGTAGTCTGGGAACAGAAAGAGTCTGGCTGTCCCTGCCCTACATTCCTCCTCCCCTCAGAAGTCAGGCTATTCGAGATTCAATCATTAGATCTGCATTACTCTAACAAAAGACTTAAATAGGGACTCTGTATTACATAGGTAGCATATCCAGCCTGGAGCCTGGTGGAGAGTAGGACTTTATTTTTCTTATTATGAAATAAAGTATAATGTGATTTTCTCAGGGATTTTCCCCTCACTTTAGTTAAGAGAAGTTTACTATTCTAAATTGTTAAGACAAAAAAAAACAAAAACAAAAACTGGGACTTATAGCAAGACCTAGAGTAGTTCAAAGGGTCTCTAAGACTTAAATGTATAAACTTCAAAGTTGGTTCTGAAGAGTTGATGTGTAATTCTTTGAGGTTTTCAAGTTTTCCCACCTGTGGTGTCCTTGGATTTTCACAACAAACTCTGAGGTCGGTGCTTTTGTTACGCATATTCTGCAAAGGAAGAAACTGAGGCAGAGGCTAATTGACTTGCCCAGTTACTGGTCTTTCTGACTGCATGTCTGGGTTTCTGTCCACTATGCAGTCTAATTATATAGCCCTCATGTCTCTCTTTTGAAGTGGTGAGGGACTACAGCCTGGCACCACAGTGTATTGTCAGACTTGGTCAACATGTTGGTTACTTTCCGGAACTGTTTTTTTGTTTTCTTTTTTTTAATTTTTGGTTACAAGACATAGCTTACAAAGTTGAGAAGGGGAGAGGAGCATTTTTAGAAGTGAAAGTGATATAAGAACAAAATATATAAATATAAATTTAAAATGAAGAAAAGATAGTAATGAGCTAAAATATGACAGCTTTAAATCAGTCCATTGGAAAGAATCCTCAGATAACAAGAGGTTAAAACATTACAATGGGCTAGACAAAAAGACTGAAATTCCCTTCACTAAATGTATGCAGAAAAGTCACAGATGTTAAGATGTTTGGTTGTGATCCTGCCTAGAAATAGAAGAATGGATAGTAAAGACCACATAGATCTAAATAAATGAATCCATAAGGGATTTCAGAAACCAGGATCATAGGAACAATAATGAAGGGATGAAAAGGGCCTCAGAGGTTACCTAGTTTAAACTCCCTATTTCACAGATGAGGGAAACTGAGGTCCAGAATGCAGAAGCCTTTATGAAGTGTATACAGTATTCCAAGACTTATGTTCCGTACTGGGAATACAAAGAAAGGTACAAAAGCAGGATCATTCTTCCTTTTCATAGGCTTGAGAGAAAGGTTTCTACTCTGATATCACAAGGGATTCTGAAAAGGAAATTTGTTCGTTTTTGCAACATTTGATCCTCCTCTTGGACAGGTTGAGTCTGGAGGGAGGCTTTTCTTAACTAGTAGCTACAAGGATGTCATTGATAATGTCTTATACTTACTACCTTTTTTCTGGTCCATTGACTTTGGGGGAAGGGAGAATGTGGCAGCAAGGAGGTGCTTTAACCGAATATGAAAAGAAATTAGAGATTCTAGGACATCAGAGCTGAAGTTCAGGACAGGGTTGACATCTCTGCAAAGACTAGAGAAGGAATATCATTTATAAAAAATGGCTAGAGTATAAAGAATATGAAAGAGGATCCAAATGCAATCGCATGTTACCTGTCTCAAGGGTATTCATATTTAAATAGAAGTCTGCAATTCTCTGCTTTGACTATAACAGAATATTTGAGAGCATGTCCCCTCATTTGGAGGCATAAGGACCATGGAGGCGGGGAGTAAAAGACCTCTTCTACACTAATTCTAAATATACACATATAATATTTTTTGCCAGTCTCATCCCTGTCTCTAGGGTCTCACTAGTACAAAATTCTTGCTGACAACTTTGCTGAAGCCTCAAGTCAAAGAAATGCAGCTCTAATGGTGAAACGTCATCAGAACTAATTTAGTGAGAATTGAATTTGAGATTTTGTTATCCTTTATGTTTCTCAAATCACACTCAATAAATGACTCCTGTCTCTGCTTTTAAGGATTTCTGGTATAATGACAAAAGGATCCTAGAACTGGGTGGAGAACAGAAGTCTGGTTTCCATAGCTAGTTTCCATACTTTTTGGTCAATAGCATGATAGTTAGCCTCTTACAGCCTCAGTTTCCTCTTTTTTAAGTAGGAATGACAACGATACCTGTAGTAACCACCTCTCAATATGAAATTTAAAATGACATCAGGTATGGAAAGAACTGAGAACCCTCTGAGGGGCCAATAGACGTTATGAATGGGGCTACATCAAAGCAGGAACAGCATCCCTTTGCTGTATCCCTGCATCACCACGAGGTGTCTCTGTGCGCTCACGCTGGATGGAGTCCAGCCACAGCTTCACAGTGGAAGCCCATTTGCGCCTTCAACATGGTCCCCAAACTCCAAATGCCTCATGTCATTAAAGCAGATCTCTCCCAAGTAAACATAAGGTAGTTGTTCACTAAACAGCTAATTATTTAATTAACTCCATGCTCTAATGTGACTTAATATGCACAGAGGCAAGCCCATCAATCCAGGGAAGAAGCTAGGGAACTCATCTATCACTTCAGGAAACTTTTTTTCTTCTCTCTTGTTTTCCAATGCTATCTTCCTGTCAACACTGAATATTAATGTGTGGGGGTGCCTCCGGGTGTCACACACACAATCAATTTTACTAGCTTCCTAGGGACTGCAACAAAATGGACTGAGTTGAAACTAAGGTACAGAGATTTTAAGATAATAATAAATATTAATTTTTTAAAAAAGATAATTTTATGCTGAAAATTTTAGATTTTAGGGAAGTACAGTGAAAATAGTTTTGGCTATAGAGTCAGAAGAACTGGGTTAAAATTCTGACTTTGATTCTTACAATCTGTGTAATTTTGGCCAAATCATTGAACCTCTCTGTGCCTCAGTTTCCTCATCTGTTAAATGAATGGGTTGAACCATATGGTCTGTGATTATCTCTTCCAGAGTTAAATTATGATCTAATTCAAGCCTACCATTTTACAGATGAGGAAACTATATCCTAATGAAGAGGAAGTGACTTACGAAGTCACACATGCAGTAAGTGCCAGAAGCAGGTATTCAAATGCAGTTTCATTGACTCCAAGTTCTGTACCCAGGAAGGGAAAACATTAGAATGAATTTGTCCCTTGTTCCTGGCAAGGAGTCCTTTAAGAGGGTCGTACCTTGGTATTGGGAAAGGAGCAATTCTTTCCAACACATTTTCCAATATTACAATTATGCAGTGCATAGGAACATTGTGTTCCTTCAATTTGTTATTTAAGAAGAAACAGATGGTGGCTAAGGTTAAAATTGTCCTGGAATCTCCATACCCACTGCTTTACATCCTTGTTTTGTTGGCTAGCCAAGCTCTGGGAAATGGTACCTCATGTAAATGTGCTGTAGTAGAAGGTACTTCAGACAGTGAAGTCTAATTAGGTGGCTATTACCAGGACTGGGACAGTGTCCCCAAAGTGGACATTTCAGGGTCAGGTAGCATTTTTCTGGATGCAGTCCTAAAACTGGCATCCCACTACTTGATGGCCCTCAATGTCAAAAGGGTCAGGGAAAATGTGGACCTTAGGAGATGCTGAAGGACCTGGATTAGTGGTATAGAAATGGGGGTGCCCATCTGCCTTCCTTCCTCCTTAAATGTCAGACATGTCAGACTCCCTCTCCTTGGGACTCCCTGGCTGTCTTCTTTGCCCAAATCCTAACCACCTTGGTAAATAGCGTCCTTCTCTGTGAATGGTCTGTTCTCCCTTCCAGCTCCTTCCCTTTGAATCTATGGTTCCAGAAATCAGAATCCCTGGTTTCTTTTCTGTGTTCATGATATATACTATTTCTCTAGTTCCTTAAGTTTCACAAGGAGCTTTAGATATAATGAAAATAATATTTACTAGCATTTATGAAATTGTTTAAGCCTTGGGAAAGAAAATATATATATGTATGTATGTATATATCTCATTTGACACAACAGTCCTGGGAAGTTGATGATATTATTATTCCTGTTTTGTGGACACGGAAACAAGGAAACCGAGGCCAAAAGAGATTAAGTGACTCAGCCAAGGTCACTCAGCTAGTAAGTGTGGGAGGCCACACTTGAACTCAGGTCTTCCTGACTGCAAGTCCAGCACTCCACACACTGAGACACCTGGATGCCTTCTATTATCTCATTGGATGTCATTTTTTAGATCTCTCTATATGTTGCTGTTTCTTTGCTATCCGAGTGTGACTGGGACATTGTGCTTAGATGGTCTCCCTAGAGGCCAGGAAGATCTGGGTCTTGGACCCAGAGGGACTATGTGTCCTTTGTTGTTACTGTTGGTCTGAGTCTTTGTGATCTTATTTGGGGTTTTCTTGGCAAAGATATTGGAGTGATTTGTCATTTCCTTCTCCAGCTCATTTGTCAGATGAGGAAACTGAGGGAAATATGGATAAATGACTTGTCAAAGATGACACTGCTAGTAAGTGTCTAAGGTTGGATTTCAACTCAGGTCTTCCTAGCTACAGAACAAGTGTACTATCCACCGTACCATCTAGCTGCCTGATGTAAGCTGCAGCAAATTACTCAACCTTTCATTTCTCTAGGCCACTCTCTAAAATTATAAATGGCTCAGATGTTGCTAACTATCATTGGTAAAGAAAATGTCTTCAATTTAAAGTTGTCCCAAGTTCAGTCCCTAACTATCTTTCAATATCATATAACTTAGAGATTGGGGCAGGTTGGTGGTGCAGTGGATAGAGCAGCAGTGCAGGAGTCAAGAGGATCTGAGTTCAAATCTCACCTCATTCACTTGACACTCACTAGCTGTGTGACCTTGGACAAGTCACTTAACCCCAATTGCCTCATCCTGGGTCATCTCCAGTCATCCCGATGAATATCTGGTCACTGGATTCAGATGGCTCTGGAGGAGAAGTGAGGCTGGTGACCTGCACAGCCCTCCCTCACTCAAAACAAAGTCAAGTGCAAGTCACTTCATTATTTCTCTGATGGCATGGTCTTCTTCATCAATGGAGGACGAACACACACAACTTAGAGATAATCAATATTTTATGGTAACATATAATAAAATATCCTGCTTAAATTTTATTGGTGATGATAATGATGACGACGATGATGATGAATTATGACAAAGTTTGGCCTGCAAAACATCATAGAAAGTGAGAATCACTTGGCAGGAAAAAATGAGTTATATTCAAATCCAGTTGGCCCAATTGAGTTCCTTATAATGGAGGATGCCAGTGAGTGAGGGTCTCTTTATTGCTTATTATTGTTTATATATCATTCCTTGACACCCCCTTTTTTCCACAGCAGCATAAAATGAGAAAGTCCAAATCCCAGATAACTGGAAAAGGCCTAACTCATTTCCCACTGCATTAATTAAAACCAGATTTGAAATCTTTAAATGTGTGCATTCTAGGAGAAGAGAATAGCTAGACTGAATGAAATGCTTTAGAGTTGCAAAACACTTAGCACACAGCTCATTTAGTTTTCACAATAACCCTGGGACTTGTCCAAGGTCACAGCACTATTGAAGGGCAGAATTTAGGATTCCACAAGTCTTCTGACTCCTCGACCCCATTCTCTCTTTCTTTTTGGCTGTGCTGGCAAACGTCTGTGCCAATGTTGCTATGTAATCTCTTAATACAGGAAAACTTCAGTAGGATCGTGTCATTTATGATGTGTATCACACTGGAGAATAGATGGGAGGTCTCTGGATCTCTTGGTTTTTATCTATGAAATGTGGTGGTTGAACAAAGTAACCTGTAAGGTCTCTTCAAGATCTAAACTGATGATGTTCAGAAATGGGGAACTAGAATGAGCAATGGGTTCATTTTACAAAATGGGAAGTAGAGGTCGAGAGAAGTTTAGTGACTTGTCTAAGGTCCTACAATCCCCTAGCAGGGAGTAGAATTAGCTGTTAAGGAGCTATGACACAAGATCTTGAGCTCTTTACACTACTGTACCTCTTCAGGGCAGTTGGGAGAAGGCCAGTCTGAATTGGTAAGACAAATTTTACAATATTTAAAAAAGAATGAGGTTTTATTATCATCAAAGAATTATAACTCCCCCCCAAAAAAAAACAAAACAGACTAAAACAATGTGACTTGGTAAAATATTCTTAAAAACCCACTTTAATGAATAAATAAGAAATCACTAAACCTCTCACCATGTCAAATAACTCTGTAAGACTCCAAGTTCATTACAGTTGGCAATCCGCATTGGTAGAAGGGTTTTCTTCATTTGGTCATGCCCATTAATAATGATATTATGGGTCCAGTTTAAAGATGTATTTTATAATTTTGTTATTAATATATAGAAGAGGGATGATAGAAAGAAGGCTAGCCTTAAAGCCAGGAAGATATGTTTTCATGTCTCATCTTTGATACACACTCCACATAATAGATATAAAACCCAAGACAAATCATTTAATCCTTCTATAACTACCCCAGGAAATTTTCTGAGACTGTATTTTTTTTAGGAATGGGCTCCCCTTAGAGTGGCAAAAGGATTTTCTCATCTGGACATTGCATGTGCCTAGGAAATCAAAGTTCCAGCACCTAGCTCTACTGGTAGTAAAGAGTGTCAAAAAGGTACCACTGTATTGCTTTTCTTCCATAATATCTTTCATTTTGTAATTTCTCATTGTATCTGATCATATGGCCCACATAATTTTGTTTACATTTTAAAATTGTATTTACTTCTGGGATAGAATATAATAATTGCCTGATAGCTACAGACTCTAGTCTTCAGAATAGTCTGTTGTCACACTGCAGAATGTTAGTGTTGAAAGAAACCTTATCTAGTTGAGTGCTCTTATTTTCAGGAAAGGAATCTAAGACTTGGGGAAGGGAAATGACTTTCCCAAGATCACTCAGCTAGCAAATGTCAGAGCTGGAATTCAAACCCGGGTTTCTTTGTCTTCTAGTCCTACTATTTTTATACTTCAATACTCCACATTTTTTTCAAAAGAGCAGAAAAGTTCATTTTAACCAAACCAAACCAACCAACCAACAACAAAAAACCCTTTCCTATGCCTCTATACACTGCTCACTGCTGTTACTGACATGAAATATGAACTCAAACTTACCTTCACAAGCCTCTCACCCCTCTGGATGTCAGCATCCTCATCTATTAACTATGATGAGATTATGTTCCTCAGGTGCTAGTGCTGAAGATTAAGTAATTAGTGATTTGTAAAACACTGAAAATAAAAATGCTAAGTATTGTTATTATTTCAAGGACAATTTAATCCTCCTGATTCATCTGTAATTATTTCATCAAAACCTTGTTCAATAAGAGATGTTTGATGGAGAAAATGCCTTATGAGCCTTCTCGGTAAGACTTTGTCTTAAAAATTAGACAGTGGGGTTTTGCCAAATGAATCTCATTTGCACCTGAAGGTTTGCACTTAGTATAACTCTCAAAACACCTCTCTACTTTGCCAGGCGGACATGAATGCTTGAATATATCCCAGAGGAGTGATTCATCCATCGACTTGCCTGAAATCGTCCTCAACCAGGGAAACACATATAGCTTCCATATGAGCAGAGCCAGCCCTGGGCAAATTTTTATTTTTCCCCCTTCCCCCATCTCCCCTTTGATTATCCTGTGCCCCACTGCTGGATACCCTGACTCCTCCAATCTCCAGTGGCTGCTTCCTGGCTCTGTGAATTCCAGTTTCTCCAGATTGTTGGTCTCAGTCCAGTGTCTTGGGTGGAAATTAGTAAGATAAACTAATCTTCCAGAAGTTGTGACTCATGATGGTTTATGGTATCATCCATTTCAGTGAGCTCTTAATGACCAGAACACTTTCAAGAAAACAAGGAAAGATCTCTAACAAGTGAATTTCAGGAACATTGATAAATTGTGAAGCTGCTGAACTTTGGATTTTTTTCCAGGGGTTGTAACGCTTACTGTCCTTCTTCGACACACACTATTATAGAAAATCTCATCTTATACCTCCTGCATTAAGTGAACTTATATGCCGTTGTTCAGTCATTTCAGTCATTTGATGCTTCATCACCCCATTTAGAGTTTCCTTGACAAAGATACTCGAGTGGTTAGCCATTTCCTTCTCCAGCTCATTTTACAAATGAGGAAACTGAGGCAAACAA